>NC_088885.1:128403702-128631202 GCF_037157495.1 Lathamus discolor | reverse complement strand
ATTAATAATTACCTCATGACGGGTTTACAGAAATTACAAACACTTTGCATTAACAGGATCACTCCTGCTTGCATTCTTTCTCATTAATTACTTCAGAAGCCATTATTATTAATTACCAACAAATTAGAAATTATATTAATGAAGTAAGAACATTGTTAAGAATGTTGCTACAGAAATAGTAGAAGGTAAAAATCTTTTACCTCCTGAAAAACTATTGCTATAGAATGTTCTAAATTTGCATGACTTTAACAGGCTTTTAATTTTTTATCTAGCATTACTATCCATAGACACATATGAGGTGCTAAGAATGCAAATAGATTAATTCACTTTATATATAAGCACATATATAAACATTTATATGCATACAGTATGAAATATATGAAATGAAAATGAAAAATTAATATACATGTTAAAGATGTAAAGCAATATGTTATGGATTTTTTTTATTGCAAAATATTAATGTAATCACCGAATCACATTCTAAGTAGTGCTAACACATCCACTTTTTAAATGACTATATTTAGAGTTCACTTCTGCAAACACATGTGAATTTACTCAAAGAAGTAGTCAAATTTAAATCAGCTGAAGTTTTGGCAATTTCAATTCATCATTTGCATACACTTTCCAGAAGTCAGGTCCTTACATTTGAAATAAGGAATTTAAACTTTCACTTTGCAATCATATCCAATGCAAAAAGATTAATTTCAAGTGTACAAGTCTCTCTCTGGGACTTATTTAAAAATCTTTCTATTTAAAACTCATACTTACATATTTTCTTTCACATGTAAAGGTCATTTTTCTAGTGCACTTAAAAAGAATACTTCCCAAAGAAGTCATGCTCAAGAAGAAAAACATTAAATTCTTAAATAGATTACTTTGCATCATATTTAATATTTTAAATAGTTAAATTATTTTAACAGTGTTTTATCAATTAATACAGTGGTTTACTCTGAGCTGGCACAGACATGCACACTGAGGAAAAAGATCTCTTCCAAACAGTAAACTTACAATCCCCCAATAGCTCATAAAAGAGAAAATAAAAGGCTTTGTTAAATTTTCAATCTTTTCTTACTAAAAACATTAAAAATCACAGGATTTTGAAAGGACAAGTAATTTAGGTTAGTGAAAGATTTTTCATTTTTTACATAATGGTTGTACTCAGAAGTAATTTGCTTTTACTAGAATGCTGTAAAGTTCTCTCTCAGCTCTGATGTATTGTATAAAACATTTCTTACTCATTAATGTCAAATATAAATTAGTTTTACATTGGAATTTTAGCAAACCAGACTCTATAGGCAACATAAAAAGCTAGACCATTGTCAGAAATGGTGTAAAGTCGGATGCAAATTTAAACCAGGTATCATTTATCATAAAAGATACACACACATAAAAAAAAGATACATTCCACTTTCCTGGATGTCCTGAAAATATTGCTGAATAGTACACAAGACTATTAGTAGCTGGAATTTTGCAAAACATACCCCACCCCCTTTCCCAAATTCCGACTGTTTTAATTGTGACAGTGCAAGGTGATTGTACCCGTGTTATTAAAATACTTTTCTTGGCTATAACAGTTCTGGACTATGAGTAATATCCAGTGTTGGAGTGCACTGAATATGATTTTCCCCATGTATATCCTTTGAATATCTGAGCAAGCATGTTGTATTGTATTAATATCATAATTCAAAGGGAAATTTATTAAACCTCCTCCCCTCCCAGTATTCCCATCATAGCTAAAAGTTGCAAATTCTATATGGCAGAGCCTAGACAGTAATATCAAATTTTAATAACTATTTCTCTTCTTCAGTCAGTGCTATACTGAAGAAAAGCATAAATTGCTGTGACTGACCGTTAGTTGTTAGAGAAGCAATCTGACTTCTCCATACCCTTATTTCAGTGTGTCTGCTCTGTCCCTCAGCTGTATTAATGATAGCATGAAAGGTCACATGATAAACGAGTGACAAAAATATCAAAACATATTAGCCTGTAGCTTTGTTATCAGTGTATGGCAGAGATGACAGAAAATTGTATTTTTCCCCTGAATAATTTTGTGTTACATTTTGCTGGCTAGGCAGAGTGAATTAGGGAGAAATTTCTGCCTCTGACTGTTTGTCTCTTTTCCTGACATACTTGAAGTAATAATATACATTAATAATAAGGAGTAGGCACAGGGAAGAGGTAAGAATTCAGGATCAGACTGTTTCAATTTTAAAAGATGCTACCCTTGTTTCTTTTCCAATACAAATTTTGCTGAAAAATATGCACAGTTTTGGATGTTATTAACGCTACTGATAATGGTCTGCTGTATATTATGAATATAGCAACTGAAACACATGCGAGAAAGATAAATAGAAAAACAACTTTCTAGCAATGAGGTTATGTTTCCACTCAGTTGTAGTTTTCACCACTACAAATGCACATGCTCACTAATTAAATAAAGGCAAGCACCAACAATACGCATTGTGACAGAGCCTTAGTAATTACAAATTAGAGACAGATATTACTCCTGCTGGTTTAAAGGCTGGCAGGAGCTGCAGACCCTGGGGAGACGAGGTTAGCAATCTTTGAAAGAGAAAATAGAAATTGGTGGGAGCTTAATACCTTATGGCCTATCAGTCTCCATGGTCAGGAGTTAAAGTCATGCCATATCCAAGCTCCCTTTGCTGCTGGCAAACACATCAGTGGCAACACAGTCCTTAAGCTCCTAGCACATCAAAAGCTGTTGAACAGAACCATTCTGAAATGCAAGAAGAGAGGATCACAAACCAAACATGAAAAGCTATATAATTAAAACCTTAATAAACTGATACCATATACATATAGATGGACTATTACCAATCTACTGCAATATATATGAAGTGTATATAAAAATGGGGGTGCATTACTCTCAATGAGCAAGCAGCACTGGAAAAAAAAAAAGTCTTTGAATCTCTATCAAAATTTAAAACAGATCTTAAAAATCTCTCTCAAACATTTGATTAAACTTTTATCTTTATTATTTTTCATTTTCATGCAGCTCCATACTTCTAATTTCCATCTGAGAACAGAACTGCAGAAATACTTCTGAAAAAAAAGAGAAAATTACTCTTGAGGTATTTATGATCTGACTTAGAGAAGAAAATACCAGAAATCTCATGTGAGAACACTGTTCTCATGAGATTTCTAACCAATTTTACAGACCAACACAATCTGAATAGTTTTAATCTATTCCCAAACTTCAAACCTTTTGAGATATGTGTCTTACCAGAAATGTGTTGTTATATTGTGCAGAAATTGCGAGAGAGTAAGGGAGTATGTTATATCCGTCAGGAACTGAGTGTGGAGGCAGTAAAGCCAGAAATCCTGTCTAATTTGTTCAATTTATTAGTCATCCTTTTCTTTTCATTTTTTAGTTAAAAGAGTTACATATGTATGTGCGTGTGTGTATTTATATATGTGCATATGTGTATAACTCTGTAAAGAAACCACATTATTATTTGTGTACAAACGTGTCTATTAGGAAAGGCACTGTACAAACAGGTAAGAAGGATCAACCTTTGCATCAAAGATTTTGCAGCCTACATAATTCTTATTTGTGTTTTCACTATATTCTATAGAATGACAACATAAAATGAACCATTCCCCAACCCAAGGCCCCAGACAGCTACATTTTGTGCTCTCTTACTCTTGACATATCTCATACTGTTTGGCAATATTCATATTCAGACCAATACCATTGTTCCAAGATACAGTTCAAGTTTTATACTGGCAAATAACCAGAAGTCAGGGTTGTGTTTGGGATACTTCAATAACTCTATATTCAACTTTTTTTGTGTGCTTCTATAATCTTTCTCACCTCTTTTCACCCAGAGTAAAGTTGGTTTAAGTAATGAAAATATTTTATTTTTTACTAGATTGGTTTCACACTTCTGCATCTCCCGAGTGTGTGTGTTTCTATCAACACGTTAGATATGCATACTCTTGATATATATTAGTTGCTTCTGCTCAAGCCCATCCAAAATTGATACTGCTGGTGGCTTTTGTTTCACAGTTTATGGAGTTTCACAAAACCTATAAAGACTTACTTTCACAAGAAAGATGAAAGTCACTGAAAGCATTTTCCCTTTTCTGTTATTGAGGGGGTTTGTTTTTTTGGGGGGTTTGTGGTTTTTGTTTTGTTTTGGTTGGTTGGTTTTGGAGGGTTTGGGGGGGGTGTTGGCTTTTTTGTTCGTTTGGGGTTTTTTGTGGTGTTTTTCGTGGTTTCGTTTTTTTTCAAGTTTTGTGTTTTGAAGTGGAGCCCTTCAGTGTTCCCAGGCTGTTTCTATATAAAGTGCAGTGTGAGCACACTATGTTTACTATTACACCAATTTTCACTCCCAACTGTAAAGAATAGCATTCAAATTGTTCTGTATCTAAAATTAGATGCTTAACTCCTACTAGAAAGTTTCTAGACAATTTATGAGAAAAAATTATAAGGAAAATCTTATCATTATCAGAAAGATCCTGATTCTGCCTTCCTGGGATACATATTTATACTGCAGAAATGCCATTAAATACGTGGGAGCTCAAGTAATGCTCATGGTATAGACATAAACATGAGACTGAAGAACTGGGATCCAAAAAGTATGCAATCTGAAAATATAATCATCTATGACTGTTGTCATAGGTGGACTGTTTTATGTCCTGTAAATGGAGAAAAGCACTTTCAGGTTATCTATTTCAGGGCTAGCACAAGGTGAGACAGATTCTTAGGCTATGTATTCTTTGTTTGTCATTGTCTTCTTCACAACTCTGATGGCGAGGACAAAAATAAAAAATATTTCTTACTAGTATAGCTTCATTTTTTTTTTCCACAGTAGTATGAAGAAAATGTTTCCGTGATTCATTTTTACCAAATAAACTTAACCTTTTAATTGCTTCCATCATATACGTTCTGTAAAAGTCAAATTTTCCAGTATTTACCAGGCTTTTTTGTTTGTACACCTTGTTAGTCAAAAACTGTATTAGAGTTTTGAATTAATTCAAGTAATACACCTCAGTATTCCTTAGCTGCACTGAATTGCTAGACCCACATATTTGCAAATTTTCTAAAGAAAGCACTCAGAATTTGATATGTCTTTTTATTGACTGTGGTTTTTCGCAGCAAAATCTGTGAGTATTACTCATTGTAGCAGAAGTAAATTAAGCCATTTGTGCCACATGACCACACAGCATAATTGAAGACTAAACTGATCCTCAAGGACTTAAAACAAAGTCCAGAACTTTCTACTCTCACAAATGCCTTTTAACCTCACTGTCCAGGTCACTTAAAACCTGACCTGCATCACCACTTCTTACTTAGACAATTGTTGATTCATGTTTAATTCTTCAGTTTAGTCTACTTCGTGCCCTCCTTGGAAATTTATTTTGTTCAGCACATGAAGGTAGCCATTAAATGTCCTAATATCACACAATCATAGAAGAGTTTTAAGGGAAGGGACCCTTAAAAGTTATCTAGTCCAACCCCAGTCTAATTATCTGTAGATGTATATTCTTTTGTGAAGAATCTCAACCTTTTTTTAGTACTATTTTTCCCTAGAAATAATCTGTTTGCTGTCGATCATGTAGATCCACTGTCAGCCTTTCCATTTCTTAGGCACAAATCTTGAGTTTGGGAAAGAAGAGATTCAGAGCGGCCCTGAAGAGAAGGACTTGGGGGTGCTGGTCGATGAGAAAATGAACATGAGCCGACAGTGTGCACTCACAGCCCAGAAAGCCAACCATATCATGGGCTGCATCAAAAGGAGTGTGACCAGCAGGTCGAAAGAGGTGATCCTGCCCCTCTACTCTGCTCTCCTGAGACCTCACCTGGAGTATTGTGTGCAGTTCTGGTGTCCTCAACATAAAAAGGACATGGAACTGTTGGAACAAGTCCAGAGGAGGGCCACGAGGATGATCAGGGGACTGGAGCACCTCCCGTATGAGGATAGGTTGAGGAAGTTGGGGCTGTTCAGCCTGGAGAAGAGAAGGCTGCATGGAGACCTCATAGCAGCCTTCCAGTATCTGAAGGGGGCCTATAGGGATGGTGTGGAGGGACTCTTCGTCAGGGACTGTAGTGACAGGACAAGGGGTAATGGGTTAAAACTTAAACAGGGGAAGTTTAAATTGGATATAAGGAGGAAATTCTTTCCTGTGAGGGTGGTGAGGCACTGGAATTAGTTGCCCAGGGGGGTTGTGAGTGCTCCATCCCTGACGGTGTTCAAGGCCAGGTTGGATGAAGCCTTGGGTGGGATGGTTTAGTGCGAGATGTCCCTGTCCATGGCAGGGGGTTTGGAACTGGATGATCTTGAGGTCCTTTCCAACCATAACTATTCTATGAATCTATGACCACATAGCCATGACAGAAAAGTTAATCATCACAGCTGGATCCCAAGAAATTTTAATCATAATCCATACAGTTGTTTTACTCCAACTCTTTTGCAGATCAAGTTCTCCTCTAGATATTTCTTGTAGATTTCAGTCTCTTTTTGACTCCCCTGAGCAACAGTACAAGTCAAGTGATTTGATGTCTTGAGTGTTGACTTTAGCCAGCTCAACATAGGCCTATGCAAGTGAGCTCACGTAACTACTTGGAAAATTTACAGTCAAATTTCCGTCTTTCATTGAAAAGTGGAAAAATCGAGTGCCTCGATGATGTGCTTAGGACTTCATGCAGGGAAAAGACATAAGCCCATATTTGGTCTTGGGAATCTTCTGATTTGTACAAGCTGTTGCAAAACAATTTCAAACTCCGAATATTTTTTTTCCCTCATTATCACCCTTGTTCCAGTTTCCTGATATTTATATGCTGAAAGCAAATTATATATGCTGATTATAAACTAACAAACAGTCAGTCTGTCATATTTTCCTTTTTCTCTTCAGATGGCCAAACACTGCATTTAATCTTTTTATAATATGGAAGCTCTGGCTCCGTATTTTATGCCTGAATTTTTGTATGCCAGCAGAACATCTAAATAAGAGATAGTTATTTTGCATCTTTCAGTCAAAGCTAGTTTACTTTAATCATTCTCCCTTCTTTTTTCAGTCTGATTTGTGAAATCTTCCGTTTGAGCATACATTTTTGTTCTTGCCATATTATGATACAGAATTCCTCCTAGATAATAACACTTTAGTTAGCCTATAACAAAATCTATTTTTTTGTTTTCTTTTCACCATCTTGTTTATAGTTTCCTAGCCTTTTCTTCAGCAAATGATGAAGTTCTATCTCCATTTCTCTTGGATCCACTTACTCCAGTTGTATCCAGAGCTTTCTTTAGATCAAGGGCATCACTTTTTCTTCCAGTTCTCTTAAGCCCTTCTAAACCTGCCAATTTTTAACAATTACTATTCCCTGACTTTGTCTTCCATTCAGCAAAGGAAGACATAGTAGAATTTCCTGAGGGATATTTAGGTTATGCTTATTCAATGTTTTTATTTTATTATTACAGGGGAGCAGGAGGTATCTTATGCCTGTTAGCAGTTCTTAACAAATGAGATACCTAGGTATATCTTTAAGCTCTAACATTGCTCACTGTTTGAACTTTGAAGGAGGAGTTTGCTTTGGTAGATGAGGATTGGGTTAGGGATCAGCTATGCAAACTGGACATCTGTAAATCGATGGGTCCGGATGGAATGCACCCACGGGTGCTGAGGGAGCTGGCGGAGGTCATTGCTAGGCCACTTTCCATCATCTTTGGTAAGTCGTGGGAAATGGGCGAGGTGCCTGAGGATTGGCGGATGGCAAAGGTCACACCAATCTATAAGAAGGGCAAGAAGGAGGACCCGGGTAATTATAGACCGGTCAGCCTTACCTCCATCCCTGGAAAGATGATGGAACAACTTATTCTTGACTCCATCACTAGGCATATCAAGGATGAGGGGGTCATTAAGAACAGCCAACATGGTTTTATGAGGGGGAAGTCATGTATGACCAACCTTATAGCCTTCTATGAGGAAGTGACTAGGTGGAGGGATGATGGTAGAGCGGTAGATGTAGTTTTTCTTGATTTCAGTAAGGCATTTGATACTGTCTCCCACAGCATCCTCATAGATAAGCTAAGGAAGTGTGGGCTTGATGATCAAGTAGTGAGGTGGATCGAGAACTGGTTGAAAGGAAGAAGGCAGAGAGTTGTGGTCAATGGCGCAGAATCTAGCTGGAGGTCTGTGACTAGTGGAGTTCCTCAGGGATCGGTGCTGGGACCGGTGCTGTTTAATGTTTTCATCAATGACCTGGATGAGGGAACTGAGTGCACCCTCAGCAAGTTTGCTGATGACACAAAACTGGGAGGAGTGGCTGACAAACCAGAGGACTGTGCTGCCATTCAGCGAGACCTGGACAGGCTGGAGAGTTGGGCGGGGAGAAACTTGATGAAATTTAACAAGGGCAAGTGTAGAGTCTTGCATCTGGGGAAGAACAACCCCATGTACCAGTACAGGTTGGGGGTTGACCTGCTGGAAAGTAGCGAAGGGGAAAGGGACCTGGGGGTCCTGGTGGACAGGAGGATGACCATGAGCCAGCAATGTGCTCTTGTGGCCAAGAAGGCAAATGGCATCTTAGGGTGCATTAGAAAGGGAGTGGTTAGTAGGTCAAGAGAGGTTCTCCTCCCCCTCTACTCAGCCTTGGTGAGGCCGCATCTGGAATATTGCGTCCAGTTCTGGGCCCCTCTGTTCAAGAAGGACAGGGAATTGCTTGAAGGAGTCCAGCGCAGAGCCACAAAGATGATTAAGGGAGTGGAACATCTCCCTTATGAGGAGAGGCTGAGGGAGCTGGGTCTCTTTAGCTTGCAAAAGAGGAGACTGAGGGGTGACCTCATCAATGTTTACAAATATGTGAAGGGTAGGTGTCAGGATGATGGAGCTAGGCTTTTTTCAGTGATATCCAGTGATAGGACAAGGGGCAATGGGTGTAAACTGGAACATAGGAAGTTCCACGTTAACATCAGGAAGAACTTCTTTACTGTAAGAGTGACAGAGCACTGGAACAGGTTGCCCAGGGGGGTTGTGGAGTCTCCTACACTGGAGATATTCAAGGCCCGCCTGGACAAGTTCCTGTGTGATGTACTGTAGGTTACCCTGCTCTTGCAGGGGGGTTGGACTAGATGATCTTTTTAGGTCCCTTCCAACCCTTGGGATTCTGTGATTCTGTGATTCTGTGAAATTAGGTCAGGGTACTTACCCTAAGAAAAGCTATCCAAGTAAAGCTAACATATATGCTCTAAAAATAATTACTTTTCTTCTCTGACTTAAATTCCTCATGTTAACATCATGCAGAAATGATAATTGAATGCAATGCAGCCCACAGAACAGTACTATCTCTACTGAAATTATGTGGTAGCTTGTCACAATGCCTAAGCTGCTACATTTTACTCAGCTATTAGTGTTATATTTTACTTATCTTAACGAAGCAGACACAACTTGTTGACACCACAACTCATGCCCCAAAGAGGCCAACAGGCGATCAAGTTTTGCAAGATACTATCAGAATGCACTGAGGTGCAGGATCACTTTATTGGATTCAAGATCCGGTATCAGGCATACTATGCAAAAAAACTATTCACTACAGTCCTGTACCTGTGAAGGTTCTCAAAACTTGTGGTTCTTCCAGTTGTAACTCTGGTCTTCTCCTTTCTCACACCTGGACATACCTACTTTTGATACACAATCTTATATGTGGTATTCAAAAAACATAGGAAAATATCTGCCTATTTAGCCATATGGAAGAGTATCCCCTAACCTATTTACAGTTCTTCTCCAGTTCATAATCTGATATCTTGGAAGTATTCTTGAAAACTTACACTGTAGATTTTGATACATGGTACCTCTCCTTAACCTCAGTTCTTTCTCACTGATCCATACCAAGAAGGTGGGGAGCGGCTTCGTAAATAATTTAAGAGCAGCAGTTCATGATGGGTCAAGATGGGTTTTTCTTTCAGCTCTAGCAGAGTTCTAAATGCACAACACTTCTTCAAACTGTCCTATCACCTTCAAGTCAATGAACAGGCTGAAACAGGAAACTGAGATCCAGACTGTGGTCTATCGCAGTCCAGGCTAACCTAATCAGTGCTGGATGTATTTTGGTCCCAGATACTACACGTCAAAAAAAAAATGACATCTCATGTGTCCATGTCTGTTTGCACAAGGAACCAGCAGAATGTGAAATATCAGAGCATATCCACTGTGACTTAAACACATAGTAGAAACAGACTCAATCTGGCTTTCTCTCTTCCTTTTGCTCACTTCTCCACTCCCCTCTTCTGAAGTTTCTGTGGTAGCTCAGACAGTCCTTGTCTTGGTCAGCAGCCTGGAGGAAAATGAGAACAAACAAGAGGAAAGTATGTAAGGAAACAGTGCACATCAGCATGGTGACCATAATGTTTTCATTAAGAGAACATTAACACTTTGATACTGGGATATATAAATATGTCTTTGTTTACTAGTCTTCTTTCCTGGAATCCAAAACAATCATTAAGTGTTTTGAAGATGTCCTGGGATGGTTTCCTAGCTGAAGTTATAAAAAGTTTTTTTCTAAATATTCTCATTTGACCCAACATTTCAGAAGGTGTAGCAAGCCACAACATTTACCAAGTATATATAGCACAGCTGAAACAGAAGAAGTCTAGAAAATGTTTAAAGTGCTAGTTTGCTAGATTTAAATGCATACTATGAAGCAGATGTGTTAGTGGTCTTACCATCTCTGTAGGCAATACCTATCCATATGCCCTAAAGGCTCCTTGGTTCAGGAGGAAAGTATTCTTTTTGAGTGAATTGAAAAAATACCAAACAAACCCTGTAAATCCTGAATATGCAGCCATCACTTACTCAGAAAATGTAACTGGTCTGATCACCCATGATAATCTTCTGAAGCCAGCTGAAGCAGGCAGAAAAAGGAATATCCATTGCTAGTGTCGCATACATCCAAATTAGTCATTATAGAGCAAATTTAGGATCATATTATATAGACCCACTAATGATGCCTGCAATAGTGTTTTGTGCCTGTGGTTAGTACACCAGCAATGATTTCTCATCTGAAGCATATTGCCTATGAAGCCACAGAAATTGAGAGTGGCCAAAATCCGGTGATCGAGAAAATAGGTGTCTTATCAGAAAACAGCAAAGTTGAGCTTCATATCAGAAAATTCTTTGAGGACTATTGGTCATTGCAAGATTCAAGGATGATACACTCCAGTGGATAACAATCACCTTGGCTCAGAGGTATCACAACCTGAGGAAAACCCGAGGAGCACTCTAGTAAGATGTTTTATACTGTCTGTAGCCAGTGTAGGCTGGAAAACTGCTATGCAACAAAAGCAGAAGTGATACAGAAGCACTAAGAGCATTTATGTCAGTAACACTACAGTACTGGTGGGCACTGCAAGAAATGGACAAGAGATTGCAAGATGTTATTTGTGCTAACCAATAAGGACATTACTCGACCAGTAATAAAAGGGAATGATAGAGTGCAGCATGCAGGTACGTGGAATATATGGAAATCCCATGTTTGCACCTTCATAAGTGGTACTGCAATAAGGCAGAAGTAATCCAAAGCCTATGTATCGGGCAATAACATTTTAAGGATATTGGCTATTCAAACTCAGGTATGACTTTTAAAGACAGCATTGGAAACAGCCAAAGGTCTCACAAGCTTATTAGCAATGTCTCTAGACATGCAGTTCTCTAACAATATTACACATCCAAGAAGAAAGCTTGTTTTCTGGGAAGATAAGTTTATTAAATCAAGTTTTGACCTTTTGAAGCTTACAGATGCACAGTCCTCCACTAAACCACACAAACAAGCAACATCTCTCACACATGGCTGTATCATTTTCAGTCCCATGGTATTCAATGCGAAATTCTTAAAGAAATAGTTGTCACTAAACAGAACTGCTAAAACTCAGTGCTAGAACTGCTGTGTACAGTAAATGTGTCTGTAAGTACCTTTTGTAGTGTCAAGGTATTGCACAAATTTTCCTGGCTTTTTAAATTTTTTTTTTTTTTAATTTTAACAAAATGGAAAAGCAATTAATTATTTTTATTTCCTGGTATTTTAATTTATTCACATTTTCCTAAATGATTCTTTGGTGGGCTTCACCCATAAGGGTCATAAGGTTATGTTTTAGCTATCACCTGTGTTGTACCTGAGAATGCATATGACTATTATTTATCATTTCCAACCTTGATGAAATTATAATATGCAGCAATAATAATTTTAGCTTTTCCAGGTGTAAATATTTCACCGATTTTGGACATCTAACTTTTCTGTACAGTCACTGGAAGAGAAAGACTCATCCAGAAAGTGATGTAAAGAGTATAAATGTGTGCTCTTATACTGATTTGGAAACGTCTCTCTCTATTAGCTATGTATAGAACTTTAGGAGATAAAACTCATAGCTTAGACATCCAAGTTGAACAGCAAATAGTGTCAACATCTGTACATACACAAATTAAGATTAAAATTGCTTTTTATAAAATCATTATTTTTGAATGAGTGAGTCTAACATGCTTGCGATCAATGAATGAAAATCAGCACAAGCTTCTTCATTCTCTACATCTTTATTTCTTTAAGACAGGTTTTCTTCCAGAATCTGCTTCACATGATACTGCATGATATGCTAAAGTTTTAAAATATTTCCACATTATCTGCAGAAAAATCTACTGCCTGCAGGACGATCAAATTTCATATAGTGTTTTATTCCCTACAGTTTTCAATGCACTAAGCAACTCAGAGTGTCTAATAATGCCTTTGTATAAATAAGTCACTTAAATCGAGCTGCTTAAGCCAAAAGCAGAATTTAGTCATAAATACCAAAATTATGGTTTCCTTATTTTCTTGACTCTAGCAACATGTGACAAGCTGAATTACAACATATTCTACTCATTTTGGTAAATCATCACTATATTTAACATGTTCCTTCCTTGCACATCTTATCCTAGAATTTATGTGTTGAACACTGCTTACCAATCTCCTTACTCTCAATTTTTAGAACATAGTCCATCAGAGTACAGGCACTCAAATCTAGTTTAAAAATAGGGAAAGAAAATATTGAAATACAATATAAAAAGAGCCAATGAGTCTGTACACCATACTGTCTGTGTATAGATTTAGTTGGAATTAAATGCAAAAGTTTACAGGTAACTTTAAAAGAAAGACAAAGCTATTTGCTACAGCTATAAAACTGTTTGTAGAGCTACTTTTCTCTGCTAGAGAATATAAAATAAGCCAAGGAATAGCAAGAAAGATGAAAATTAGAGATCATAAAGACCACATAATCAGGCCCAGGAAGTTTCATAACCTATAGGTGCTCACACTACAATTATTTAAAAAATTCATCCTTAAAGAGGAAAATATTTCAAAAGTTGAAAATGGCCTTTTTCAGATTAGATCCTTGTTCAGTTTTGTTTTTTTTGTTTTTTTTTTTTTTTTTTTTTGGGGGGGGGGTTTTGTTTGTTTTTTTGTTGTTTTTTTTTTTGTTGTTTTTTTTTTTTTAATTTCCACCTTATAATCTTAGGTGTGAATATGAGGAGGTATCAATGCATAGTATTGATTATGTACATATATAGCAGTGACAGAACTGGTAACTTAACACTTTATCGTCCATGACAAAACCAGATAAAACAGGAGAAATGCAATTTTTCTCAGGTAAGTTGGACAGCCAAAAAAGGTTTTGAAACATACAAATATATCCTGACAGACAGTTTTCCCTAAGTGTCTTCTAAGTTCATTTAGTGTCTTTTTCAATATCAAATGCTACCTTACTAAGCATCTGAACACCTCCAGAACTCGATTCCAAAAACTTCTGTTTTGTGCCTTTTTAGAACTTACCACCACTTGAAGGCCAAGACGCCAAACAACTAGAGGCTGCAAAATTAGTCTGGAAAAGCTTTTTTGAAATGGATGAAATTTGATGAGGGTGCTAAGGTCCAACTATAGGCTCGGTGTATTAAGAAAACCCCAAAAGGAAGGCAACTCAGTCTATCCATAGATTGCAAACGTACAGAAGCACATACCCTTTCTGCCATAATGTGTCATGGGAATGGGCACTGTGATTCCATTATGTCTACAACTCAAAAGAGATGAAACATAGTATATGATCAAAGCTGGTTGGAATAGTGCTTATAATGAGATTCTACAGTGGTATCCTGACCCAGCACTGGAAACAAATGTCATGTCCCAGTTTTCTGAAAACATAAGACTTCACCCAGAATGAACCAACTTCACAGTGAATCCACCTCCGGCTACAACAAAAACTGATGTTCTAAAGACAAAGAAAGAAAAAATATTTAGTTAATTGGAAATAATTATGTAGTTAAATGAAAGTTACTCAGTTAAGCCCTTAAAAATGAAAGCAGGTCTAGTGCACAGTTTGTATATGATTGAGCTAGGATTCACTGGGGATTTATCTCAGGTGATATACAGGAGGTCAGATTAGATGATCTATTGAACCTTCTGGCCTTAAACTGTATGAAACAATGAAAGTTTTTATTATATCCAGCCTTGTTCACCCCTCTCTAACTGCAATGTTATAAATTATTAAATATAATAATAATTGCTAGACACTTCATTGCTACTTTTTTTAAAGAAAACAAATAAATAGCCCTGTAGAATGACAGCAAACTTTATATTAAACTGGGTTTTAATATCAATGAATAAACTGCCTAAGTTATAATCAATATTGAAAAATATATTAATGTTCTTATAATTTAAATTTTTTATATTATAAAACCAGTTTTATATAGTTTAAACATATTTTTGCTTTCAAAGGTAAAATTTGCATTCCTTCATTCAGAGGGTACATGTTGCCATTTCATTCAAATCTGCTCAATGATTTAATTGAAGATGCATTACAGCTAAGACACATTCTGAATAACGTGTTTCTGTTTACCAAGATTTCTTACTTACATCAAGTAATTCTGTTTTAACAAGTTCTTGTACATCTTTTCAATAATAGAAGCATTCTGGTCTGATAGTTGAGATGAAATGAATATATTGTTTTAACTTGCACTGTTTACTCATGAATATTGTCTTTTTCTGTAGTTTACTGCTAGTTACCTACTAAAAAATAATTCATAGTGAAAGTTTCTATGTCTAGGCTTATATCTTGAAATCAACTTGCAACTAGATATGTGGGGGTTTTTTGTTTGTTTGTTTGGTTGGTTGGGTTTTTTTTTTTTTGTTTTTTTGTTTTTTGTTTTTGTTTTAGCTTGGTATTTGAGTTAGAGGAGTTAAAACTGAGACATTAAAGAAGATAGATACTCCAATGTGCTTGGGTATGAGTTTAATTTATCACTGCCAGGAGTGAAGCCTTTTGTGTTATTTAAATGAAGCAATGTAGAGTCTAGGATACATATATTCATATACCTTAGTATCAGAAAGAAACATTAAAATTATCTAGCCTGACCTTAGGTTTATTACTGCCTTTTAGTTTTCACCTAGTTAACTATACCTTGAGATAAATAACCTGGATGAGCTTAAATTAAAGAAGAAAAAAAAAAAACAAAACAACAACAAAAAATATTTTTAGATAAAGTTCAAATTTCTATTTCTAATATGCTATACTTCATCTTAAGGATATCTATTCTATTTTATACATTTTCTCTAGATTAAGTTTGTAAATACACTTTCAAGTGTTTATAAAGTATCATGGATTCCTTTCTCTATTGTCTTGTTTATAGAAATAAAGCAAATTTAATACTTTATTTATTCCCTCAAAAATATTTTCTCCCACTCTAAATAATTTTGAGCTTCTTTTTCCCATCCTAATAATTTTAGATTGCAGGCGTTCCCTCAAGAAAACCTCTCATTCCTGATGAGGAAGATGATCAGTAGAAGCAAAATGGGTCATAACTCTTTGATTTGGTCTTGTTAGGAAGGAAAGAAATGCAGGAAAACAATAGAAGTCACAGGTAATCTATTAGAATGTATATTGTTGATTTTTACTACCTTCTTTTGTCCACTAACTAAACAAGGCCAGTGACTGTGAATTTTACCCCATATCCAGACCAGTGGTCTCCAGTCCAGTTTGGCCCTTTGTACTCTGATTAACTGTTACAGCCCACATGCACATATTGATATCACAAAATCAAGAGACAACTTACCATTTGTTGTTCATGTTTTGGTCATCAAAGCCCACAGCTAATCTCTGTCTTCCACCAAGGAAATGCATAAATCCAGAACCATTCATTATTTCATCCTTGCAAAAATACATTTTTCTAGGTTAATATTGATCAATAGAACTTTTTTTTTTTTTCAGGAACTGATTTTGAAGACATAATGAAGACATAAACTAGGACATTAAAAAAAATAATCTATTTTGACATTAGTATTGGTAAATACTTGTTAAACTTTTCTATTGGTAAACTTGTTCCTGAACACTCATTTTTGGTCTTCAGTGTTATATGTGTCCTGTGTGGTTTAATATCCTAGTAAATGGGACCAGATGCTCTGTTGCCTCCAGTTATTGAATCACTAAAAAAAAAGAAAATAAAAAATAAAAAAAAAAAAAGATAAAAAAAGGAAAGAAAAACTTCATAGTTGCAGCAGATAGAACTTGGGTTAATGCTCAGATGTACACATTATTTCAGTACAGAATATCATATGTCTTCATATTATAGCGTAAGTTTTCTTCCCTCTTAGTATTATGATGAATGACAGGTGCCATCAATATGCCTACAATGTACTGGGAAAAGTTACTATTTTAAGTTGGTCTGACACTGGCGGAGATTCTGCATGAGAGTAGAGATCACCAATAAAGCTTGACTGAAGAGTGAACTTACTACATGTGGTATTTCTGACTGCTTGTGGCTGTATAATGTTATACAGCAGTGTGTTTATGCAGAAAACTAATTTCCAGAAATTTTGCAAGTAAATAATAATGCTGTTGATATTAATAAAGTTACTCTATAGATTCTCATGAGTAGCTGTAATTCATTATACCAATTCAAATACACCTTGCTTTAGATTTGACAGAATCAAAAATGATCACTGCAATGTCTTTCCATCCAGCATATATTCAGTAGAAGTGACAGAAGAATTGATATGGAGGAACAACTCTGTGAAGCACTAAGCTTCTGAGCTTCACATTTTTTCACTTAGACTAGAATGGGGAACTGCAACATTCTTCTATTCTTGTGCTGGTTTTGGCAGGGGTAGAGTTAATTTTCTTCATAGCAGATAGTATGGGGGTATGGTTTAGATTTTTTGCTGGAAACAGTGTTGATAATTCAATGATGTTTTAGTTAACTGCAGAGCAGTGTTTACACAGAGCCAAGGCCTTTTCTGCTCCCCACACCACCCCACCAGTGAGCAGGCTGGGGGTGCAAGGAGCTGGAATGGGACATAGCTAGGACAGCTGACCCCAACTGACCAAAGGGGTATTCTGGACCATAGGACATCATGTTTGGCATATAAAGCTGGGGAAATAAAAAAAAGCGGGAAATGTTCAGAGAGATGGCTATTCTCTTCCCAAATAATCACTACATGTGATGAAGCCCTGCATTCCTGCAGATGGCTGAACACCTGTCTTGCCAATGGGAAGTGGTGAATTAATTCCTTGTTTTGTTTTGCCTGTATGCACAGCTTTTGCTGTACCTGTTAATCTGTCTTTATCTCAACCCACAAGTTTTCTCACTTTTATCTTTCTGATGGTCTCCCACATCCTGACATATGGGAAATGACTGAGCAGCTGCATGGTGTTTAGTTGCCAGCTGTGGTTAAGCCAGCACTTTATATGCATGGTACTGGAGCAGGCTTTTTTCTGTTTCTTTTTATATAAAATGTAGGAAGGATTTTTATAGGCTACATGTTGTGTGTCTGCCTTCCCTAAACCAGGCACCAATTCTGCAGAGATGTCATCTTCATTCTCACAAGATGATGATTTGAACCTTGCCTGAAATCTATTATGAGATACATGTGGGTGAAGACTAAGAATAGAGCCAGATGAAATCTGCAACAAACATGAATCAAAAAGGTGGCTACCTTTTTTCATTCAAAAAAGGAAAATAATAATTAAAACCATCTGATGTATCATACAAGCTTTGCTAATTAATTACTGAAAGTTGTGTGTTCATACTTTGCTATAACAGAAGAGAGACAGCACATGCAAATATACCAGAGAATATACATGAATATTGGAATGAAGTTGCAGGCTCACATTGTTGGTACAAATTCTAGTAGCTTTTACAGGCCTGATCTGCAATTGATGCATACTAGACTATACATGGAATGTGTAACAAGTAACATTTACATGTTATAAAGGGTGTGAAAATTCTTAACATGCTGATAATTATAAACAGCATTAGAGGTTACTAGTAGTTGATTGTCTGATGTGAACACTGGAAGACATTGCACTAACACTGATATCTAGCTGCAAATCTGATTCATGAAGCACAACAACCAGGCAAATAATAATAAAAAAAAAACCCTCAAAAGGTAATGTTTCATTTTCCTTCACCGTATTTCTGTAAAATATGTTCAAAAGGAATAGTCAGGCTGTGAGCATTCAAACATGGTTTGCTTAAGACAATGGCCTTCCTATCTTGTGGTCATCACTCCTCACCATTATTAAGGTCTTAGGCACAGAAGAAAGTAGGTATGCATGCTTTTGTCTAAAGATGAAAAATCATAAAGAAGGTATTAAAAAAAAAAAGAACTAATCAAAATAACCAAACAAAAAAAAAAAAAAAAAAAAAGAAGACTCACATTCTGCCATATGTGCAAATCACTATGTTTGCCATTGCAATTTGTGCAATCTTTGGACTATATTTTAATCTATCCTTGTTCGTAACTTCAAAGAACTCGGTATAGTTTGGTGAAATCTGCATATTTTGTATTATGTGGAGAGAAAAGCTAATTATACCTATTTGTGTGGGCCTAAGATACTCAGCAATGGATAAGCCTTGTGTTTTTAGTTCAGAAGTAAGAATTTGCAAACACTATCTACATGTCTTTAGATATGTCTAAGGCAATGGGCACAATATATCAAAGTTAAGTAGTTTACACTCATTGTTACATCTGGTTTTGATAATCCTCATTTAGAACAAGACAAAACTCTCAAGTGGAAAATATTCTTCATGGAGAGGTTTGTTTTTCTCTGGGTTGTATAATGACCTGCCACAAATGAAACTGCAACTATTACTTTAAGATTATAGGGCAGTGTGAACTTTATACTTTATTTTATAAAGCAAGTAAAATTTATTATCAGAATTTAGTTGCTTACAAATTTTACAAACCCTTTAATGTAATACAAAAAAATAAATGAAGGCAGAGAACCATCTTCTATGACCCACTCTTAAGTGTAGAAATATCTTATTCTGTCAATGTGATTTCATAGCAGGCTGAAAAATGTCAAAAGTGGGGATGACAAATCAGTCTAGTGAGGAAAAATGACTCTCAGACAAGAGATGTCATTTGTCATGATTGCCATTTGACTGCACTTTCTCCTGTCTTCTCTTTCAGATGAATGTTACTTTGCCATTAATTTAAAATTATCTTAAACCAGCGATAGGTTGAACATGAAAAGCAAAGGTCTTTTAAAGTTTTGCAATATGCAGAAATCTATTCAAATGTAAACTTACTGAAAACTGACATACACATTATTAAAAAGCTTATAATCATGAATTGTTAACTTGGAAAATATTATAGTTCTGTAGTTCAAAAGTCCATTTTTCCTAAATACAGCCAACAGCCTGGCTTTTGTTCAAAACTGACACAGCTGAGCACAGCTCTCTGAGCCACTGCATAATATGGGTGGTAATTAAGCCACAGCTTCAAGGTTGCATGGGCACAAGACAATTCAGCCTAATGAAGTATCGATTGGCTGCAGTCGAGGTAAAACAAGTTGACATTCATTTAGAGGTAGCAATGTGAATATACCACAAAGCCACCAAAGAAGTAAGGGGAAAATGAAATGAGACTGAATTTTAATCTTGCAAACACAATTAAGAATCTTATTTACAGCATGTTGCTATCACTTAAACTAAAGCTAATTGCGTACTTACTGCTTTGACATCAGATTCTTAAATCAGCAGAAATTATATTCATAGGCTGTTGGCAAAAAGCACATGAAGTTCAGTGTTTCAATTAGAACCTGTCCTAACACTTTAAAAAGCCAACTGTAAAAAATACTTACAAATTTCCACTTTATTTCCACAAATGTGTTTATTTTAAAATGCTGTGATAAACTTCCCTGTAGCACAAGTATAAATTATGTAATTTCTGAAGACAATAATTTTAGCTCTCAATGGAGTAATTTTTATGCGTTATCACATTATGTAAATATTCCATATAGTTTTTAAGCTTCATTTTCTTCTTTTGTCTTACAGGTCAAAAGCTTTATTCACACAATCATAGTCTTGTACAGATTTTGTCTTATGCATACATATGCAAAATTTCAATACCATAAAATGCATATAGTAATATATAAGCATACAGCTCTAAAATTACTATTGTAAGCATCTCATTCCTAATGATTAAAGTCAATTTTCTCAGAAGTTAGGTGTTCTCAAAAGCCACAGCATGATTTCAGAATTTTCAGCATTAATACCAGCACTATTTCTGTGAAACAAGGATGACTTTCCGCTCCTACTATGAATATTGAGGAAATTTAGGATGTTGGTACAAATATGAAACTGCTAAAGTATTGCTGTGTCTATGTTTAATTTAAAAGTCCTGAAATTTTACTTATTTACTTTAACTGTAAGAATGAAATTAATCAGTACATTAACAAACGTACTTATTAATGTATAAAAATACATTAACAAATACAATATGTGTAAAATAACAAAACCAATTGAAAAAGTAACATTAAACAATAATTGCAAATAACTTTGAAAATTGTATTACTGGTTACAAAAAATGATAAGCAGGTGTTTCTATCTTATTCAAGAATTTCCTAAAATTTGGATAGTTGACATTAATTTAAAATCGTTCATTAGCAGCCTATATATTCAGAATTCTTTACGATATTAATCAAGATTGTCTTCCTGAGTCTATAACTAAAAACAAAATTTTGGCCTATGAAGTCTGTAACTGTACACTATTGGAGACAGTTTAGTGTTTGAGACTAAAATCTCCCATCTTGCAAACAGATACTAAGGAATTGCAACAAACGTGTTACATAAAATCTTTCTAACAGAATCCTCTTCATAAAGAGGAATATATATATATCCTATATATATATATATAATATATACATCCTCTATATATATTAGGACTTTTTTATCTCCCATTTTACATGTGAATATACCACAGACATTTTACAGCTTGCACCAATCACATTTTTTCATGAAAAAATACCACCAAATGACTGAGAAAGTGCTAATGTGTCTAATTGCATTATAGACCCCTCCGGCAGGCAGACATTTCTTTAAAAAGTAACTCATTAAAGCACTCTGATTGCCAGATGTTGGGATTCACATCAATTGCCCTACTTGTGTACTGAATTAAGGCAGTATGAGCACTGAAGTAAGTCAAACTATTTTAGTAATTAAAGTATTATCCTAAAAAATCAGAAAATTGAGATCTACAAATCTGATTACATTTACTGTATATAAATTTTGACAGGCATAAATGTTTTCCCTCATCACACATGTAAACTGATTTTTAGCCTCTATTAAAAGAATTCTGGAATTTAAAATAACAAGTATCACAGAAAATTAAATTATATTAAAAAACCCAGTTAAAGTACTTTAGCATACCTGTGTTAAATACTTGCAACAGCAGGTTTTTTATTGCTTGAACTCTTTGTCATCATGGTGCACCTTATCAACTATCATCATCTTACGTGGAAATTGTGCAAGAACAACTTCATATACAATTTTGTATGTATATAAGACTTTTCGAAACTAAAAAGCAGACAATTTTCATTTACAGTGGTGGAACTGTATGTGGTCTGTTGAAACAAGGTCAGCATACTGCATAACGTGAGAAAGAATAATACTCCAGAGCTGACATGCTACTTGCCTATAAAATTTCCCCCCTCTGCTTGGTTGAATTCTAACCACATCCCCCATTCCTCTGTGAGGTGTACAGTCTAGATGGAAGTGGAAGATAGACCCTGTAGCCACTAGTACTTTTGTTGAAAGTAAATATTTATCTTGGCAAGGACTCTTCTGGGCTCATAGGTTAATTCTGAAGTAATAATGAGAGGGATTCAACCCAATATCAGTGCAGTGGGGATTCCTGAGGTAGAAATGTTCAGTCCAGAAAACTTCAATCCCTTTTCCCGACTGACTGCAAAAAGAATCTCTGTCCATTTGAGATAAGCAGGAATTAATGGCCATTTAAAAATGTTTCCTTTTGGCAGGCTACCTGTCAGACCACTACTGAAGAAGCTGTGCCTCAGTAAAGGGATTAGGGAAAAGCACAGATCACTTTTGAGAGAACCCATCAGCCTAGTTTTTATAATTGGTCTGGATAGATTATACAGTCTAACAGAAGAAATGAGGTATATTAGGTAATATCTTAAGGTTTAAATTGTTCTTCTGAAAAATTTCATTTCCTCTTGAGAATGTAAGTTTTCTGTCCATATTGGAAATCCAAATTCTTTACTATTCATTCAGAATATACCATAATTTTTGTCTGTAATTCTATGAGAATTATGCATGACCTTTTTAAGCATTCAAGTCAATGCTGGCAACGTGCTGTTGACCAACAGTACACGTCATCAAAATTATTAAAACCTAAGTTGGAATAATAACAAAAAATTATATCACTGCGTTCTTCATTAGTTAAAGGACTGATGATGCATTTGGTATTTCAATATATCAGTTGTTTATTTCCATAAATTGTACCACAACTGTTTGCTATTAATATTCTAACAATCTTCTGTTTACAATATCAGTAAATTTATTTTCCAATATAAGAAAAATAACTTAATTTTCCAGATAATTTTAACTTTTCCTAGTCCAAGAACAGTTTCTCACAGCACGCCTCTACTGGTGCTATCTTGTGCTACATTGTTCCTCATTTACCAAACTGCAAATAAAAAAAATTGTATTTGCTAGTGTGTCAGATAATTTTTTTTAATTAATCAAAATAATTAGAAACATTTCCCAGGAAATTCTCAGTTTCTCTCCAAAATTAGTGTCTACTTACACATTCTTTATGCTCATTTCAAATTTCTGCTTTGAACCTCAGTATATTTCACTTTGACATAAAACCCCTGCCATCTTTTTCAGAGACATACAATGATTAAAATATGTAATTTAGGAATAGAGGGTTTTTTTATTTACCTATTGTACATATACAGAATCTATGCATAATTAGGTTCCCCTCATCTGATAATGGAATGAAAAAACTTTTGCTCAAAAAAGTGTCAATCGTTACCTTATTTTGTTTTGTGTTTTTTTACGATTTTTCTATGACAATATGACTCAATAGCAGACCTACATCCTAAAATCGTTTGTAAATGCATTTAATAATGTTTAAAATACCATTTTTATATGATTAATAGATGCTATTTGAGTTGATTTTTTTTAAAGGTTCTATGCCTGGACTGTACACTATCATGTTTTAAATGTCTTACAGAGTTAAATAATTGTTGTCCACATGAGAAAGATACCCTTCAGTTAACACCTTTGTAAACAAACCAGTATAATCATATATCTTCTTATCCTTGTTAACCATGATATTTTAAAGCATTACTATCTTGAACATATTTATAAGACAGAAAAGAGAACTGAAATGTTTGTTTCACAGATACAAAGGTGATGTTTTAAAAAAACCCACCTGAATGATTTATTGAAGAAAAAAAAATGAAAATGGGTATTAACTATTAGTAAAAACCAGTTCCTTTTATTTTTTTAAGAATTTATAAATCTATTTTCTAATAAAGTAGTCCAGCTGTTTTGTGTGTATCTGCCGTCAGCCAAGAAAGCTTTGCCATGTAAAAACGTGCTCTGCCATCTAAAATTGCACAGGAAGTTGAACTGATTTCCTTCAAGAGCTAGGACTAGACTTACAAACTGCACAGTTCTAGGCACATGCTCTACTCATCTGACCACAGCTTTACATGATTCTACACTTAAAATATATTATCTATTCACTCCTTAGGGAAAAGAAGGCAGCCCAAACACTGTGTCTTCAAGAAAAACAGACAAGTGAAGTAAACATACCAAAAAATGGCAGGTTGTGAATGACAGGGAGTTATATCTATATGTTATTCCAGCTCCATCAATTAAACTCTAGCAAAGAGGTATATTTTTTGTCCATAGACAAAGAAGATTTAAACGCCAAGGTGTCAGCCTGTCTAGTAACAGTTATAATTTTGGGATAGTATCCTTCATTTCTTTTTGAATATTTTCTGTTCCTTGTATTAAAAAAAAAAAAAAAAAATCACAAGGATATCTGCAAGAAAATGCTTTAGGTAAAGGTTACAAGTGATACAGTGCCTCAAAGATATAATAAGATAAAGGTATTTTACCAGGAGGTAATCAATTCAAATTCCACCAAAAATCATCAATGCTTTGACTTTTAAAAAATGTCATTCAAGTTCATATTAGACTAACGACTAATTTAGGAGCATGAAAGTAACTTTTTAAATCAGTTTGTCACTACATTTCACAATTCTAAAACTGAAGTTAAAGAATCAAATAGGCCTGTACCAGACTTTTTATTCCTAGGGTTGCCCTTCTTTACACCACAGACAAGCATAAGATCCATGCTGTAAGAAATAGGGACAATACTTAAAATTATGTGTTTAAAATTAAAAATTTATCAGATTCTAGACGGAAAAGTTCATTTATAAACATAGGAAGTTTGGTTCTTCTATGTTACTCAAGGGCTAAGGCAGAAGTACATACTTTGGATGACAACGGAACTGGAAAGAACTTTCCAATCACAGACTGCAAGTCCCAGCTATGGCACAAACTATGCTGTATTTTCTCTTGCATGAGTTGATAA
This sequence comes from Lathamus discolor, assembly GCF_037157495.1. Classification (NCBI taxonomy): domain Eukaryota; kingdom Metazoa; phylum Chordata; class Aves; order Psittaciformes; family Psittacidae; genus Lathamus; species Lathamus discolor. Next base: position 128,606,310 of record NC_088885.1, on the reverse strand, counting down.
AGCTATATCTGAAAAGTGATTAGTCTTATCTCCCCGCTTAAAAGATTGTTCCAGATCTCCATTCCTCTGATGTATAGAAAGTGTGTTCTAAATTTTAACAAAAAATTAATTGTAATAATATATATATATTTATAACCATTTGCTCACTATGCAAAAAAATGTTCTTTAAATTTTTCATTCTTCATTCATACAAACTTAGCATTGCCACAATCTCATCACAATGTCAAGTGAAGACTATGGATATTGCATTATGATATCAAAATGCAATTGCAAGGAATTTTTATTACTATCTATGGTCACCACATTTACAATATCAAATTATGATGAAAAGTGTTTCAATGTTTCCCTGGAGATGAAATTATAATGTCAACTTGATGACACAATGAGGTCATTACAAATCTTCATAGACCCAACTGCAATGTTCATGCAATGGGAAATGTATGGAGACTGTCATATAAAGACTATAGATAAACAAAGTCGACAAAACCTATTGAATGCTTCAGGAAGCTTTAAAAACTATGAAGTTGGAACAGGCTTTTAAAAACATGTATCAGTGTCAAAAAAAATTAAAAAGTTCATTGGAAAAGCTATACAGACTTTTAGTTATTTTTACTTGATAGCCATCTCCTTCTAAAAAAGATACTTTATCTCCTGGCAAACCTTCCAATGACAGTACCTTGAAGTAGTCCTAACGCAGCTCCCTGACCCTACATCCAGATCTTGCTCTTGCTTCTGCTTCTTTTATAATCCCATTCTTAGTCTGCTTCTTTGCAAAAAGAAAGAACACAACAACGTACTTTCCTTCACAACAGACAGGAATTATTTTGGTCTTTTTTTACATTCGGTTCCTATAAAGTCTTGCCAGATTCCTCATGATGGATATATGACATCTTTTAGTAAAATAAAAAAAAAAATCATCCTTTTGTTTTTTGGGCTTTTGTTTTTTTTTTTTTTCATTTTTTCATTTTTCCTTTTTTTTTTAACATCTTGCTTTATATGTGCTTCTCCCTGATGCTCTGTACTGACCAATAAACCAAACTTCTTAAACATACCCTCCCAGAAATAGCCTGGTCTTTCTCCATCACAAGCTTTCTTTAGCTCTTTATGGTGGTCATATTTTCTGACTATATCCTCTTTGGTTTTATCCTTCGCTTCTAAATGGTATTAAGCTCTGAAATCTTGTCTTTGTTTTACTGTGTTTGATTCCTTGCCAGTTGATTTGCCTGCTCTCTATTATCTACATTGTTTGCAACTAAAGTTTAAAAAGACCCTATTGTTCTGGACAATGCTGCTTCTGTACAGTTTCTTTATTCTCCAAAATTTCATGTTTATGCTAACTTCTTGCCATGTACCCAACAAACTAGCTGTTTATTTTCAATTTTGGCCATACTTCTGTTTCTCTTTTTGCTCTACCCCTTTTCACTATGTTTTTCTTTCTCCCTAATGTCATCACTGAACTATTCTTTTTTTGGTTCTGTGTTCAGGATTCCCAGATATTTTGGATGTTCTTAACTTTTCTCAGGTCCTTGTTTTACACAACTCCCACTGAGTTCATAACAGTTTCTCATTTCCCATAATTGCAATATCAGTGTGGCATTCCCTTCATTTTTCTCTGAAGCTTTTTTTTTTATTCCTTTCCTGATGACATCAAGACCAGCAGCTGCAAAATGCTCCTCTCACACAAGACTTGAAACTTGCTTTTCATTGAACTGTTTACTAATGCCAAGTTTCATCCCTTCTTACAGTCCTGAAAGTTTTCTTTTCTGTCTTCACCACAAAAAAAGTACTGCCTGTTCCACAGTCATCATCTGATTTACTTGGATTTTGTATCATCTATTTGAAATTTCCAAGTTCCAATGTTTCCTGTACTCTTTCTTAGCCCACAAATTTATGTCTATTAAGTCTGATTATTTCTTTTATCTCTTTCTTTTTACAGTTTGCGTATTACAAACAGCATTCACACCTCATGTGTATTTATAACAGATTTTTAGTGCAAATTTCTTTCATAAATGTTTTTTCTTTTTTACAATTACCTGGGTGTAAAGTAATATTTAAAAATAAATGTGAAAATTTACTTGGCCATAGAAGCTGTTATATGTCTGAAATATGCTGCCATCATTTGCATAAACTTCAGATTGTAAGGTAGGGTTTGGGTCCTCTTTCTATATTTGTACAGATTGATTCTAAAGAAAAAATAACTGCAATAGTATAAATTTTTTTTCAGGTACAAAATAATTAAAATTTCCAGTTCAGAACTGTTGCATTTCTTTATTTTAGTCAATTGGTACCTCTAATTCTTGGGGAATTTTTTTCTATCTTTGAGTTATCACACTAATCTTTACGATTCACTAATGGAATAACACCTAAATTAAATATAGGTAAAAACAAATGTATAATCATCATTAATGTTGTGTTTTAAAATGCATTTGCAGGGAAAAATCCATGATATTCTAAACAGCTAAAGGACTGTAAAATCCACCAAGAGTTAATCTGATTGATGCATTGCCAGTAGAGTGGTAGGAAAGTGACAGACTATACTCTGGTGATGTCTGCAGGACATATTCATCTTCCTTCTTTTTACACATTTTAATCCTTCTATTTTTTGAGTGTTCCCTTCAAAATTAAAAGATATCTAAAATCATAACATTGTCACAGTTTTCTAAATCAAGAGTGTACAAAGACTTAACATTTTTCCACTTGTTTAAAGCTGGTATTCATCAGAACAGCATGAATAACAATTTTATCTTCACTGAAGTAGATTATTCTCACTTCTTAAATAATAAATTATATTGATACAATTCATCCAGAACAAGTGTCATAAATATTTTAGCCTAATGCTAATACCAATCAACTAGAATGTTTAATGCAAATGCAAAAGAATATATTTATCATCATTTCCTTATTTTAGAATTTATCTCAATTTTTTAGCAGCAGAATTGTTATGACCTTTTTCTCATAAGTACAATGGTAGAACACTATCATATGTTCTCTTCCAGGAAGTCAACAGTATGTATGCTCATTAGCATTAGGTCAGTAAAGTTTTCCTGTCTTTGATTTTTATTCTTTTTCTCAGTGATAAAAAAATGAATAATTTTATTGAGCTACTCTAAGTTTAACATTTACTGTTACCACTCTGAATTAGACATATTAAACTTGTAAGTTCAATATTATAAAGGCACTTTGAGTCTGCTTTTTTTTTTTTAATGTTTTTGAAAATCAGGAAGATGGCTTGTCAAATACCTTCTTATATGCAGTCCAAAAGAAAACTCCTACTGATTATTAATAGAGAAGTAGATATAGTGCCTCACACACTGTGTTTTGGAAGAAAATTTAAAAAAAGATGAAACTTGAAGAAAAAGCAAAAAAGAAAAAAGAAATTCTATAAACTTAATAGGAAGCAAAGCATGGTTGTTCTCAGTAACAGAAAGCTGACACTGACCAGTTTTGTTCACAAATTTGAGACATAAATGAGGATAAGCAAACAACAAAGGCAAGTAGTATTGGGCATAAATAAGTAGGAGTATAGACAATATTTTTTAAAGGAGGGTAGGTTTTATTAGTACTTATTATTTTCTTAGAGAGTTACCAACTGACGTAGATTTAGGGCCAATTATATTAGATACCATATGGATACAGAAATTTATATATTGTGCAGAGAAATAAGAAGCAGTAAAAAACCCAACCAAAACAAATCTTTAAAGCCTGGTATTCCAGAATTTCACAGAATGTGAATACTCTAAATTCCTTCCTTCCCTGAGGTAGTAAACACTAAGAAGCAGAGGGTGATAGAGAACATATGGAATTTTGTCTCCACTGCTTTTTAATATGATGTAATTTTACTTTTATGTATTTGCTGATGTAGAAAATTACCACTTCTTTCTTCACCAAAGTAATATGGAAATAGGTGTGACATTATTCACAGTCATCTTTATACCAGAGCTCAGAGCTGTGACAAAGGGAACAATGAATATATACAAAATATATATAAAAGTGTCGTAATGATGGGGAAAAGGAGAATTCCCTTTTAAAGCAGCTCAGAAGAGGAAAAAAAAAATGCACTCAACACTGCTGGTGTCAAACATAATGCTTAAAGTAATTATGTTAATAAATGTGCTAATGTTGCTCCAGAATACTACTATGTGCAGTTCCTTGGTCATCAGAATAACAGAGCAGAGGTCTTTGAGCAATGGTCAAATTACAGACCATTGTCCAGGATGGTATACTACTGCTTAAAAATGTGGTTTGTGTTTATGGGTTTGATGGTACAGCCCACCTTTACCAAAAGTCTGGTTATCAATATATTTTTAACACAAAAATGGGGGTGTGCACAGTGTGCACGTGAATTGAATATGAAAAATCGTCTGGGGTGTATTTGCTCAAAACTGATCATATCAAAAAGAAACATGGGCATCAGCCAGATGAAACAGTAACCAGGGCAAGAGATGTTGGAAACAAAGGAGTCAACCTGACAGGAAGTATAAAATAAATTCAAAAATTCTGTGACAGTGGGGAGAGAATGGAGGGCATAGCTACAGTCAAGACCCTGACAGAAGTGGTCCCATGCTCACCCACCATGCGTGCTGCCAGCAGCCACTTGCAGCTTGTGCACAGATAGCATATATGCACCCTGGGGACCGCCATCCTAGGTCATAAGGATCTCTTCCTGGGGGTTGTCACCTTCGGAGTAACAAGCAGAGTTGTGCAGGCTGGGGTCCGTCATGCTCAGACGAGGCAGGTCTGCACCCTGCAAGACCTACAGGGGGAGAATGCATGTATCTGTGTGTTTGTATGTGTGCATGCACAATCAGAACTTCTTGGGATTCGTTATAGAAGGATGCTGATGTAGTGTATCCATTATTGTACCTGAATAGAGTTCATTGACTGTTATTTAATTATATGACATTAATAAATTAATTAATCACTTAAATTCAGATTTGAATTATGTAGTTTTTCCCTGCAGCAGTAAGCCTTCACTTTCATCTATTCAAAATTAAAAAATTAAAAAAAATCTCAAAATAATTTTTGAATTTCAAAAAAAGGAAGAACCCAAAACGCAACAGTGCTAAATATTTATAATCTCAATAGGTTGATAATGTTCAGTGAATCCATGTGAAGTATCAACTAATTTCATAATTCTATTATACACTTTTATTAATGCACACTGGAAGGGCTTTGCTTATGTAAGAAGCAACAACATCCTTACAAGGAATAGCTAATAATGCACACTGGGGCATAGACTGATATTAAGAATACAATTTTTATACTTAGACACTTTCAGAAAAGTAGAAATTTTAGATAAATCAATGCCATCTTCTGTATAAATACATTAAGTATTAAAATGTGCAGAAACTACGAAATATCCCTCATATAAAACATTTTTAGCAACAAAACCTTAAATATCAGTAGTGATACTTTATGCAACACTATTGCAGTAAAACCTATTAATATTTTTCTTCATTTATAGTAAGATGTGGACTACAGATCTCTTGCCTGCTTCTGAGGATTACTTAAGACCCAATATCAGAAACTAATCCACTTTGCACGATTTGGAAACTACTTAGTGAAGTGAAAACTGGAAAAAATAATGAGAACTATGGATGAATATTTAACAAAATACAGAAAGAAAATACAAGTTAAAAGTGCCATCCATATACATAAGATGATCCCAGTTTTCAGTGATACAGTGATAAAAATGTTTCACGTTATATTGGAAGGCTCTTTCAGTCCATTCACAGAAAATATACTAGCAATTTCCTGAAAAGTCTTGTATTTCCCTATAGTTTAACAAGGCTTCAGTCACAACACATGTAGATATTCTATGATTCTATGATTCTATATGGTGGAAATGCTATAAAATTCTTAACAACGCTAGATAGACAGAAATTCAAAATAATGTAGGTCAGATCTTCCCTCTTGTTTGAGCTGTGATTTGAAAAAAGGGAATTAAATTCCCATATTTTACTGGCTTTCACTGGGACTTGGGCACCAGAAACTTCTTTTAAAACCCTAGCTTTTATTGAAAATTCTCACAGTCACTTTGAGAACCATCCTCTTGTGTGTCAGGTGCACTTTAACTGGATTTGAATGCAGTTACTCCTCCCCTCACTGGACTCAGACATACTCCTTTGTGAGCTGTAATGTGGGCTCTTAAATACATTTAGTTCTATGAATAATTAATGTGTCTCCTGCTCTCACCACTTGATTTCCAGTTATTTGCGTTGCATGCAATATGCTGAGCTAGTTTCAGAGCTCCTAGACTGAAATGCAGGTTTCCAATCTCATTAAGTGTAATGGGATATGAAAAATAAGAGTCTAAATAAAAAAAGGGAGCTGCAAACCTCTCTCACAATTCTTAAAAATACTAAAAGTAAAACCTTCAATAAAAAAAAAACCATAGGTGTTGCTTACAGAAGAAGTGGATGATTCCATGCTGAAATTCAACAATATTAAAGCAGGGGGCTTTAATATTTAAGTTTGGCTTATTTTTTTTGGTGTCAGGGTTTTTTTTTTCTGTTTTTTCTGTTTGGGGTTGGGTTTTGTTGGTTTTTTTTTTGTTTTTTTTTTTTCTAGTTCTCGTATATATGTAAAACACATTTGAAATATCATAATTTCTTTAGTTTCCATTCAGTTACTAAATATAGCTTGTATAGAGTTTGTGAAAATGAGTTTGTCATTCAAGCAAATCACTATATACATGGATGACTGAATAAAAATTAGTTCTTTAAGAGGTAACCAAAAGTACTGCCACAATTAATCCATATGTACTTACATGCCGGACATATATTGAAGAAAAAATCAGATGTCCTTATAAGATAAAGTAGATCAAACTCATTGCTTCCATAGATATAAGACGAATCTGAACAGACTGGATAATTTCCAGATGCAGTTATATCAGAGCAGATATAATAAAAAAAAAGAATAGCTGCAAGAAAAAAAAGACTATAAGGTAATCAGAATGGAAAACCTTCAGGCCATTCTGGAAGCAACAAGAAGATACCAGGCACTACTTACTATTGAGGTATGGAGTTTAAATAGTAGTTGTAAAAACTCTTGACAAATGTTGACAGATTACATAAGTTTTCATGTACTGATTTTAAAAGTATTTCTTCAGTTTCATGGATCCAGCTATCTGTGGAAAGTCCTTTTCTGTAAGTGATGTGATGAAAAGTACTAACTTAATTTATTCATTACCGTTTAAATGATGAACTTGAGTTAATTATAAATTATTTGTACAAAGAAAAAAAGGAATATCTGATTCTTTTCCTAAAGCAGAGTAAACCTGATGTCATTACTCTGGTTTCAATGAGTTCTAGTTTAGATTCTAATTATTTCCAGGTTCATACCTCAGAGATGTATGGGGAGATTGTAGTTTTGCAGGTAGGTGGAAGGGATATGTCTGTCTCAAGAGATGAAAGATGGATGGAGAAAAAAGTGGGTGCACGATAATTTGTCTTCTCTACAATGAGACATGATGTCTTTGATTCTCTCTTCTTTATAGCATCTCAATCTGTTTGGGCAAGATAGTGCAAAGAAGCATTAATCCTAAGAGTGTCCATAAGACGTTGAAACTAAGACCTACCCTACCCATCTTCCCACATCCAGCAGTGACAGTAATTGGTCACTGCAGTAAGTGTATAGCAATGTTCTCTGAGAAGATTTTCACAAGCTCTAGTGACATGTAACATAGAAAATTTCACCATGCCAGCTATCTATGGAATAAGTTATAGATATATCAAGCAACCAAGCACTGGATCAACATTTAAAGCAGGAATATTTGGAAGCATTCAGCTGCTGATATACATATATACACTATATACTCTTTTTTTGAAAACTGATACACTTTCTAGTCTACTCTCAGTTCTGTAAATATATGCATCAATAATGAATGTATGTGCAAATAAAACTGTTCGATACAAATAATACTTAGCTTTTTTTTTTTTTTAAGTATAAGATGAAATCTAGGCTTAGCTAAGCCAAAGAATCTTCTAGAGATCAAGATAAAATACTCTCCAGTTTCATTATAAAGCATACTATGATTCTAACATGGCACCATAGATGTGAACTCAACTACTCATGAGAGCAGAGGGAGCAGGATTCATTTCATACTTTGTTTAAAATCTTTTGTAAACTTAGTGAGGATTTATGTTTGGAATTTCCTTGTTAAAACATAACGTTCAGACTGATTCCATGCTATGCGTTGATAAAAATTAACAAAAGTATTGCTGGAAACAGAGGTATCTCACTGCCTTAGACCAGAACGTATACTGACACCTTTTACATTACACTGGTTCATAATGGCTGTTAAGTTACAAGGTCTGGGCAGCAGGAAGCTGCAGTGGTGACTGGAATGGGAGGAGGCCATGGACTGTCCTGTGCTGACCACAGCAAATTCCCAATGGCTCTGGCACCAGCATGAACACCCTGGAGTGCTCTAGAACTGTGGGCAGTTGGAAGAGCCCATGGGCCCCTCAACGGACAGATTTAGGGGAAGGGTGGAGATAAGGATGCATAGATATTCCCCTCAGGGACTGTAGCTGCTGGCTACCCATGGTAGAACAGGGACATTCCTGAAGGGACTGCAGCTGCCTCAACCTCCTCTCTGCACCTCCCCTTACCAGAGGAGTTTTCATCAACTGTATGTAGCCCTTGATAAATACAAGGACAATTAACACTGGAAAAGGTGAAAATAAATGAGTTTGACTAGGTTTTTGTATTCTTCTTTTCCCCAATACCCAAGTACATGATCAAAAGTTTGTTTTTATTGGCAATAGATTGTATACAATTCTCTGACTCACAAATGCTTTGCCTGCGAGAAGTTTTTTTTTGGTTTACAAGGCCTACCTTTTTCATTTCCTGTATGCTGTCTTCAGAGCTGATGTGTAATTAACGACTTGGCTCTTTGAGACATGCATTTACATGAAAAGGGCCCTAGAGGTGCAAATTGTTTCTCTTAATGAACAACTGAAAAAAGAGAACATTTTAAGATTTCTTCGAATGATTTTTTTCCTTTCCCACTGCTATTTTCCTCTCTGACCTCTCTAAGAAATTAATACTAGCCTAAATGTATAACTTAATCTTAAAATACAAATATTTAATCTTTTTTGATCTCACTTAGAGTTATACACATTCTTTTAGGAATACAGAAATGTTTCAAGCATTGCCTCATCAAAAACATTACTTAAGTTTTCCCTTTTTTTAAAGTCTAATTTCTGTAATATCCATGCATATAATTTTTGATTATATATTATGAGACAGAGCATGTTTTAATGTTTTATGAAATCAAAATTCACTTTAAAGGTGAAAAAAAAGGATGTCCTATAATTGTGTCTATAATGTATGTTATATATACTCAGTCATTAATCAGAAAAAAGTCTACACAGAAAGAAGAAGTAAATTGTGGAACATAAATTCAGGTCAATACAAAGAGCTTCATTATCTCCGTAGTAATGCATAGAGATTTTAAAGAAATGTCACTTAATGAAATCTTTAGCTTTTGTAATGCCATTATGCATATGTACTATAACTAGAAAGAGGCAGAAATTTCTCAGGAAGTCTGCTGTCAGAAGGACAGTCGCCAGGAGATTTTCCAGCTGATCTGACCTGGATGCTTCTTCCTAACACAGGAGTAGAGGCAATAGAGTAATATCTGGGAGGGGATATGAATGAGAGGAGAAATATCTTTTTGATATTTTATTGTTGAGTTCTGCTTAGCTGACACATCTCCACTTCCTCTAGCAAAAAAAAAAAAGAACACCAGTCATGTATGGTAGTAGGAGATTGACATTACTGTCTAGACTTATCAGTAGTTGTTATTAAGCAATGCAACCTGGTCTAGTAGAAGGTGTCTCTGTCCATGGCAGGGGGGTTGGAACTAGATGATCTTGAGGTTCTTTCCAACCCTAACTATTCTATGATTCTATGAAAAAATATAAAAGTTAGATACAAATCGGATTACTGAGGAACAAAATCAGGTTTGTAATTATTTCCACAGCTGGTGAGTTTGTAGTACTTTCTACTCCAAGTTGTGGTTTACAGTCTTTATTTCATTATCAAGCATTAAGGGTAGTCTGGATAAGTGAACTGACCAATTGTTTCTTTTAATTTTGATTATATTTACAATAAGAAACAACTTGTAGCAGTACACTGAAATACTCTGAGAATGAAGAAGGAAAGACTAAGAGATTACCAAAAAAAAAAAAAAATACTAAAAAGAAAGAAAGCTTTATCCCTTCTACCCTATTTTTAAATTCTTTAGGTGTGTATTTGTATGTGTTCACAAATATTTCTAAAATTTTTCATAATTTCAATTCATTTGAAGGTATCAGGGTAAACAGCTCAGCTTTCTCATATTTATCTAGACTTATGGGGATAATGTTGGACAGTCAATTCTGAGCAAAATTTACTTTCTTTTGCCTCCACCATCTATAACAGGTTTTACATGTAGCATATAATCTCTGATCTCTGGTTTGCTTAACCTAATACATAGCAGCTTCATTTTCTTGCTTTCTTTTATGGTATTTCATACATTTTAAAACTATTTTGTCAGTGCATGCAGGTATGGTCTGGTTTTGGTGCTTGAGTTTTTGGATTTTTTTATTATTATTATGACTATTTGTTATTATTAGTTTGTTTTTTTTAATCTTTCCTAAACCATCAGTTCTTGATTATTTTATTCACTTATCTTTAAAAATGCCTTTGTTCTTCCCGAGTGTATTTGCCTCTTTGCTTGTGACATTCCTTCTAACTATAAGTTTCCCTTAATTGGCAGGTTTGCATTTGAGTTTCCTACATGGAATGACCCCTTGTTCCTTGTTCTGCAGTGTCAGGAAACAGAAATGTCACTGCTGATTAGGGGCCTGAACCCTCTGCTCCTCCTTCTCATACAGTAGGCAATCTTGTTCTGTACACACTCTAGCTGCAGGGTCAGCCTTAGGGGAACTCTAAACAAGTGTCCACATGGGATACCAAAGTGGAAGGGGCACTGATAGGGGCAAGTATTCTTTGAGCTCATTTGTCTACCACAGAAAGTCACTTCTGTCCCTTTAAATGTAAAATGTCCACTGGCATTGCCCAAGTGTGTACATTTTACCCACATAGAAGCATTTGTGTGCCTCTGGCTTAGTACACATGTACATCAGTGATATTAATAACATCTCTGCTTAACAATGTGACACAGAGGTAGTTCTAATGGTTGTCTTTCCTCTGAACTGAGATATAAAAGCTTTCATTTTGGGTTCTGAAACCTTGTGTTGAATCAACTCTGACCTCATCCCAGGGCATGATTACCTAGTCTTGCTTGGGGCACCTGAAGCTCTAAAGATGGCCCTGTGTAGCTGTGGTTGAAAATCTCTCTGCTCAGGGTACAGAGTGCATCCTGTCTTACAGCTGAATGGAAACCCCGCTTTTTTCACTGTTGCTCCTCACCAAGGGAAGTAGAACAAACCAGGAGAGGGAGGTAGAGAAACTACACAGAAAAGAACAGAACATGGTGCCTTCAAGTGGCAAGAAGCATGCATAAAACTAGAACTTCTCCCTAAACCAAAGGATACAGGAAAACAGAGAAACTGAAAGAGGGGAGAGGGAATAACACTTCCTACCCTATTCATAGCCTGAAGGAACTCTATGGACAATCTACAAAGATGAGGGAATGGAAATGAAACATAAAGGAATAAATATGGATCCCTTTTGCAAAAACTGAGAAAACTGATGTCAGTTAAGAGTATTTCAGGGATAAAGGGATAGCTTTACTCCCTAGTAGACGCCACAAAGAGCAGCTGTATAGTCACAAGCACGACTTATTATCTACTGCAACTCCATATCCCAAATAAAACTATTCTGTGACATGACCTCAAACTGTAGCATATGTATCTAGTTTTCATTTTAGTTATCTAATAGCATTAAAATATTTTTTCACATATTAAAAAAACAACATACCCAATTTTTTAAAAGGTGAATTTCCATGTGCCTATTTTGTCATAGGTATATAGATTACAGTTACCACACAATCTTATTGCTAGCATATACTTGTAATCAACAGATAAAATAAATACTTACATTAAATGAATTTACAGACAGAGATAAGAGAAAAAAATATTTTTTTTGTCTTGTTTATTTTTCTAAAAATACCATATGCAATTTAGAGGTGCCAGTGGGCCACGTCTGTACAAATTCTTTCAGTAAGAGTAAATAAAACCTTTTATCAGTTTCATAAAACTGTCTTTGGGAGTGATGTAAAATTCACCCCTTCTTCACTGGATTGCCATTAAAAATCCCATGACACTTTTCACAAAAGAAGGTCTATTAACTATAACATTCTGGCCAAAATCCAAATCGCTTTGTGGCAACCAAATCCCCAGTTGGAAAAAAATGTTCTGCACTTTCCTCAAAACGTTCCTGCGTAGACCATCAGGTTTTACCTAACAGGCGGTATCATTTTGAGAGCTTTATATGAACTTTAAATATGGCAAAACTATTTTTCATCAGTGAAGTGATCCTTTGAAATAAAAGTTTAGACAGTAAAAATATATATAAACACACGTCTGCATTAAAAAAAAAATACCAAAAAATCAGAGATTTGGAAACAAGATTATTTAGTTATTGGCTTATCTGTCTTTTTATGACTTCCCTCCTCTACCTCTTCTCCCCCCACCCCAGAATTTTCAGGAAGAAACTTATATATGATGTAGTGGTATTTGTTACCTTACGCATCATGTTTACCTGGAAACCATGGGCTGGTAATTAATAAAGTATTTAGTCATAGAATTTTGATTTTCTCTCTTTAATTAAGGAATTATTTTAGATACTTTATCTGAAAAAAAAAAAAGAGAAAAGAATATTTGCATTTAGCGTCACTTGTTTAGATGAGACGTTGTGAGAATAATTGCTTACTAGAAATATTATCCTCACTACTGAAAAGCAGAACTTATGTTCTATCCTAGGTCAACTGTGAGAGTTGAAATAGTGGTTTCTTCTACTTTGTACTGGTTGAAGATATGCATTGTGACCCATGATATTTAATGTTGTGCCTCCATGAAATGCTGGTGACACTGCTTCAGGATGAGGCTATGAGTGTTGTCTCAGACCAAGACAAACCCAGAAGAATATCTAGTGCATGACACTTTCCAGATGTTTTCAGCCCACAATTAGACCCTCACTTTCCTGAACACTAAATGCATCCCAAAGTTATCTGGATACATGTCTTAATGTTTGCTTCCTTACAATATTACTTAACACAGTATGCTTTCATCAAGGTAAATTGAAATTAAATGGGTTTAGAATAAGCAGACATTTTGGTAAGTAGAAGGCAGTGGGAAACCTAATCATCCGAGGTTGCTTCTAAAAGTTGTAGTAGGGGTTCATATTAGGCTTGACACTCTTCAATATTTATCAGTTGTCTGAGAAGCAAAGATAAAATCAGATCTGATAAAATTTATGGGATGACACAAAGATTAGCACAGTAGTAAATAATGAAGACAGGCAGTCATGGGAAGTGATCTGTATCACTTGATGACTGAACCAATTCAAATAATGCAGGGTTTAATACAACCAAAGTCAGATCTACTTTTTGGAAGGAATTAGGAACTCCAATTAAGCCAGACATCAGAAAAGTTAAAGTTTGTCATTCCAGTTTGGTTCATTTCCAGGCTATCATAAGGTCCCATTTCTAAAATTTCATAAATTGTCTTGACAAACTGTAGACAAGTGCTCCTCATTGACAAGTAATTCAACATGAGCCTCCAGTTAAATGCTATGGCAAAAAGAAACAGTCTGATCTGTTGATAAGTAAAAGGAGAATATTAAGTAGGATTAGAGAGGCAAAATTATTTTTGTTGTTCCAGTCTGCATTTCAAAAGATTACTGAAAACTTTGAAAGGGTGCAGATAAAAGTGGTTCAAGATCTGGAGAAAAAAGCTCAATCATAAGAGACTTGAATAACTGTTTGCTTAGATCACAGAAAAGAAAAAAAAAAACTAAAAAAAAAAAAAAAAAAAGACCAAGGATACTTTACAACTTTATGGAAATGCCTTCTATGGGGAGAAAAATAATTTCTTAAAGGATCTGTACTGCAATCAGGTAAGGAAATGCTAAGAGGCTGAACACAGACAAAGTCAATAGAAAGCATGCATAGTTATCTGTGAGGATGAGGGAAGTAGCTTCAACTATTTAGACGAAGATAGGATGCTTTGCTGGAACATATACTTCCAACTCAAGTTATTGGGTTCAACGCAACAATAAGCAGCTAAAAATCTGCTGCCTACTTTACAGAGCAGATCAGATAGAGGTCTGATGGTCCCTTTTTTTGGCCTTAAATTGTACAGAAAATTTATATCAAATTCAGTTAATGGCCCTAAAAATTCTGTTTTCACTTTTTGCCATTTTAAATCTCACCAGTCTTGAGACTTCACTTAGGCAAGTAGCTAAATCTTACAGAGAAATCCCTGACTCAGGGAGATCCCACTATATGTGATTTTAAAATAACAGGAAACATAAAGTAATACCATATGTGAAGTTTCCAAGAGGAGTGTGAAAGGACAGTATCAGTGCAACCATGAAACCTGAAAAAAGACATAGTCAGTCTTGGAGGGGGAGGAGAAGGAAATATGTGGAAGAGGAAGGAATGGGACCTCCAAGGATTAGTTTGGATAAATCTAAGATTAGTATCCAAACTTCTTGGTACTTCTCCAAACTAAACTTCTAACCCTTTAAAGCTTCATCTTCCCATCATAATTCTAGCTGCTCTTGAAGACTCAAGCTGCCAAGGTCATGGCTGTTAAGAAGCAGAGGAGGAGGCTATTAAAAAAAAAAAAAAAAAAAAGTAAACCACAAAAAAAAACCCAAACAAACAAAAACATCCACCAAAGCTTTAAAATAGTAATTTATGCTAATTATGTTTGTGAAATAATTTGTCCTGCATGTCCTAACATGGAATGTCTCCATAATCTCCATCTGTTTATCATCTAAGATGTGTTAGCAAGATGTGACTGCTCATCATGCAGCTCTCCCACAGCATGTTACAGTCACTGTAATAACATGTACAATAGAAATAAACTACTTGATCCCTCATTAGAAAATAAATTATACTGCCCTCATACATTTACTCTACTTGTAAAACATTAAAATAAAGCTCATGAAAACATTTACCCACAAGAAAATCACATAGTTAAATATGATCCAATACATACATTGCTACCTAAGGCTCCTTGGAGTAATTCCCTCAGCCTGTAGATAGAAGGTTTATAAATCCATCTCTGGCATTTTTCCAGTAGTGTTATTAAGCTCTTGGAATCTCCACTCTTCTGTGGTTCCTTTATGTGTTTCTTGTCATTCCAGTATCTCCAACTTCCTCAATTTTCACCCTATAAACAGATACTGGCACAACACTGATCAACTATTATATAAAGGAATTTATTATGTATTAAGTTACTACTCTTCTTGGGATTGTTTTAACCTCTCTGCCTTAAGTCTTATTTTATAATATTATGGTGGGCAACATTTCTGTCTATTTTTATTTCCTTTCAGATCTCTTGTTTTTCCAATATCTTTACCCATGACCTTTTTAACAGCACTGTCACCATAATTCTGGATCTCAAAATTATGACCATTTTGTAATCTCAGGAACAAAACCTTTCTTCAAGCATTTGTTGGAAAAAAAAAAAACAACAATAGTCTATCAAGATTATTGTGCTCCACTGCTCTATGACAACACAATTACTTCTTGAGTTACGCAAGAGAAACATACATCCATCTGGAAGTGGCAGTGATAGTCTCCAAATAACCTCATGCAGCAGGAAATTAATTTTATTAAAAGATAAGTTTAGATTAGATATAAGGAAGAAGTCCTTTACTGTGAGGGTGGTGAGGCACTGGAATGGGTTGCCCAAGGAAGTTGTGAATGCGTCATCCCTGGTAGGGTTCAAAGCCGGGCTGGACAGAGCCTTGGGTGACATGGTTTAGTGCGAGATGTCCCTGCCCATGGCAGGGGAGTTGGAACTTGATGATCTCAAGGTCTTTTCTGACCCTGAGTTTTCTATGAGTCTATAAGTCTATGATTATTCATACTTATCCAAAAGCTGATAAACAAACATTTCAAGTTAAAAAAAAAAAGTCAAAAGGAAAGGCTTGTGTTTAGGATCTAAGACCTACCAGTTAGACAACTTCGTATTAAGATTTTTTCTCTTCTTCCTTCCCCACTACGTTCACCTTTGCTGCAAGGAAAAAATCAAACTAAATCAAAACCAGAAAAGACCCAAACAAACTAAAATCTTCAATATTTAGTGGATAAACACAACTTATTGTAAACAGCGTAAGACACTGCCATAAATATGGAAAAAAGCTGACAAATGATGGACCTCAGGAATTTGCTCATTGGCTTCAAGATGTTATTTTCTAGCTCTTTGTATTTAAAAACAGACTCTTCAATGTATATCATTCATTCGGTCAGCAGCCCAAAATACTGCAAAATTAGTGAAAGAGGTGTAAATGGTGTCCACTGATTTTAATAAGGTGTTAACTTTTAAAGTGTTAACGTTGAAGCTTAATTGCACCTATACTAAATGCTAATACAGCTAGTCACTTCACTGCCAGATGATGAATATGTTCAGCTAAATCTGTCCAACATGTCTAAGTTTTCTGTCAGGAATCAACTATCCATTCATTTTAATGAAAACTGCATGAAACTACAAAAAAAACAATGTCATAACATGAAGCACAGTAAATGAACCTTCTGTTCTATTTCAAAAGACACATCTAAATAGATACATATTAAAAATACCTTTCGACAGAATTAGGTAAAAAAAGCATTTCTTTATTTCCTTTTCATTATACCCTTAGAAAGTTACTTATAGTAACAAACAATTTAAACTCTCTGCTTACAATTAAAAACTGCTATAAAGAGTAGAATATATTTTTCAGAAAATCTAAAAGAAAAGCTTTTCAAATTAAGTGAATCTGTGTGAGCCTCAGGAAGAAAATGAAACATTTGACGCGCGCTTCCTCAAATCTTTTTCACATAGGTTTCATCCACATATTTCAGTTTCAGTAAGATTTAGATAAGACCTGGGAAGTCATAACTTAATTCCCAAATAGTTCATATAAACCATGCGTTCAGTTTAAAGTAGTAGGAATGCTATTAACGGAAAACAGTAAATTACAACGAACCAAATAATGAGTGATCCCTTAACCCAGAGTAGAACTATAATCAAAAAGTGACACTAATGCAAATTTCTTTTCTTACAAATATTAAATTATTATTACTACAGACTTATCAGATAATATCTTAAATTAAACTTTGTCACAAGAACTTGTAAGCATTTCCCTGAAATTATTTCACTATTTGCGTGGAAGAATAGTAATGTTTTAACTGTTTACAGGAATATTACATGCAGTTTGACGATTCATTCAATTACATGTGAAGGAGAGGTTAAGTAGACAAAATGTAATTTCCCAGAATAGAAAAGAGTGTTGGATAGGAGGACCAGGACTTGTACAAAGGATCTTTATTAGTGAGAAAGAAAGCATCAAGTACGCGTATTGATTCCTTTAATGATTTCAGAAACTAAACAATCGTAGATACTGCCTATAGCCCATTTATATTTTGTTTAATTCTGCTATTTACTGAATACTTTCACCTATTGAATTTATTTAGAAATACTGGTTATTAGATGCATAACAAAACTAAAATTTCCTGAATGTTGTGTTCAGCTACTATTATTTGAAATTCTCTAGATAACAGTATCAATACTGCCAAAAGTATCTGAAAGCTTTAACTGTAAGAACTGGTCTGGAGCTTGATGTCTGACTTTCGTGAGGTGAGGCTAAGATGTATATAGGAACATAATGCAATAATTATAGAATCATAGAATCATAGAATAGTTAGGGTTGGAAAGGACCTCAAGATCATCTAGTTCCAACCCCCCTGCCATGGGCAGGGACACCTCACACTAAACCATCCCACACAAGGCCTCATCCAACCTGGCCTTGAACACCGCCAGGGATGGAGCACTCACAACCTCCCTGGGCAAAAGGGAGGACTTATATATGGGTATATATACGTATCCATATAGACCACATCAAAAATATTAATAAGATGATGCAGGTGCATCTAGGCACTTCGATATTTGAGGAAGTAAAGACTGTCAGATTTTAAAAACTAAAAAACAAACAAACAAACTGATATCTCTAAGAAAAAGAGATAAGGAAGGGCCAGATATACATTCCTTGTACAACAGCACTTTTATAGTACACTTTTTCTACATTCCAGGCCACAGAACACTATTTCTGGTCTCCAGTCCTTAAAATAGCCTATAATTAAAAAATCTATTGGTCAACATAAACCCTTCACGTAGCCTTTCTCCATCCATAAACTGTTGAAAAACAGAATTGAAAAGAAGTTCTGTTTTGCAGGAAATGGCAGATGCTCAGTCCTCTGTGAAACAGAATGCAATGTTTTATTTCAGTTAAGCCTGTTACCTTCTGAAGGGAAAACACAATTCAGGCCTTAAAGAAAAGAGTATTAAAGACAAATTGTGTAATGCAGACCTTTAACTAATTTTAGTTTGCTAAGTGCTACTGCGAAAAGGCATAGTATTGTTCATATATCCTGAAGTCTTTTGCATAAATATCTGCTCATTACTTTAATTTCAGTAGCAGTAATGACATCTAGTCAAAGGCAAAATAAACACAAAACAGATATGAAGGAGGATAATGAAGATGGTGTATGATGATGGGATGGCTCCTATGACTGGAGTGTTGCAATGGAAGGTTACAGGCTCTTTAGAAAAGACAGGCCCAGCAAGCGGGGAGGGGGATTTGCCCTTTATGTTAGGGATAGGCTGGAGAGTATGGAACTCTGTCTGGGGGCAGGTGAGCAGTTTACAGAGAGTTTGTGGGTCAGGGTTAAAGGGAAAACAGCCATGGGAGACATTACTGTGGGAATCTGTTACAGGCAACCTGATCAAGGAGAACCTGCGGATGAAGTACTCTATAGACAGATAGGAAAAGCCTCACGCTCGCAGGCCCTTGTTCTCATGGGTGACTTCAACCACCCTGACGTCTGTTGGAACGACGGTACTGCACGGCACAAGCAATCCAGGAGGTTCCTCATTTGTGTGGAAGACAACTTCCTTCTGCAAGTAATAGAGGAGCCGACAAGGAGCAGGGCCATGCTTGACCTCGTGCTCACCACCAAGGAAGGGCTCGTTGGAAATATGACACTTCAGGGCAGCCTTGGATGCAGTGATAACGAGATGGTCGAATTTGAGATCCCCAGGACAGTAAGAAGAACGTGTAGCAAGCTCACTGCCATGAGCTCACTTCAAAAGAGCAGACTTTGGCCTCTTCAGGAACCTGCTTTGTAAGGTTACGTGGGGTATAGCCTAGAGGGCAGGGGGGTCCATGACTCTTGGTTAATATTCAAGGATCACCTGCTCTAAGCTCAGGAGTGTTCCGTCCCAACTAGAAGGATGTGCAGCAGGAGGGCCAGGAGACCTCCTTGGATGGATAAGGAGCTGCTGAGGAAAATTCAAAGGAAAAAAGAGGCTTATAAAAGGCAGAAGCAAGGACAGGCAGCCTGGGAAGAGTACAGAGATGCTGTCTGGGAAGCTGGGGACCAGGTTAGGAAGGCTAAGGCCCAGTTAGAATTAAACTTGGCTAGGGATGTTAAGGATAACAGGAAGGGATTCTACAGGTACGTAGCAAATAAAAAACAGACTAGGGACAACGTAGGCCCCTGAGGATGCTTTCGGGAGAACTAGCTACACAGGATTTGGAGAAGGCTGAGGTTCTGAATGACTTCTTTGCCTCGGTCTTCACTGGCAAAGGCTCTGACCACACCAACCAAGTCTTGGAAGGTAGACACAGGGACTGTGAGAATGAAGACCTTGGGCCCACTGTAGGAGAGGATCTGGTTCGAGGCCATCTTCAAAATCTGAACATGCGCAAGTCCATGGGACCTGATGAAACCCATCTGTGGGTTCTGAAGGAGCTGGCGACTGAAGTTGCTAAGCCACTGGCCATCATATTTGAAAAATCATGGCAGTCAGGTGAAGTTCCCAACAACTGGAAAAAGGGAAATATAAATCCCATTTTCAAGAAGTGGAACATGGAAGACCTGGGGAATTACAGACCAGTCAGTCTCACCTCTGTGCGTGGCAAAATCTTGGAGCAGATTCTCCTGGAAAGCATGCTAAGGCACATGAAAGAAAACAAGGCACACGAAAAACAACAAGACACATGAAAGGACCTTAAGATCATCCAGTTCCAACCCCCTGCCATGGGCAGGGACACCTCACACTAAACCATGTCACCCAAGGCTCTATCCAACCTGGCTTTGAACACCACCAGGGATGGAGCATTCACAACTTCCCTGGGCAACCCACTCCAGTGCCTCATCACCCTTACAGTAAAGAACTTCTTCCTTATATCCAATCTAAACTTCTCCTGTTTAAGTTTTAACCCGTTACCCCTTGTCCTGTCACTACAGTCCCCAATGAAGAGTCCCTCCCCAGCATCCTTACAGGCCCCCTTCAGATACTGGAAGGCTGTTATGTGGTCTCCATGCAGCCTTCTCTTCTCCAGGCACCCTTCTCTTTTCCAGGCTGAACAGCTCAATGCACTTAAATCAGCTAGCAACCTGTTATTTCTGTTGAGTGATGAAATATAAACATGAGAAAAGAGGTAGTAAAGGGCCTGAATCATACATGAAGAAGAAATTGTCTTGTGGGGAAGGAGTCACTAGTGATAGGTTCTCCTGATTACATCATAAATCCTGGCCCATCAGAGTTGTTTTTGGTTTTGTTTTTTTTTTTTTCCTAATGTTATTGAAGTTTCCTGCTATGCATCTGCTCCATATGCCTTTGAAAGGAAAAGATGTTAAACTCTCTTTGTCTTTATAAAGATGGATATCTCCATACATTACAAAGCTCTAATTTCTTTCTCCTACAAAAGACTATTTCTTGGGATCAGTAAAAAAAGCAAAGGGTCTCTTATGCCGTCAGTAGTATAAGCAATGGCACCTTCAGAGGCGAGAACAGTAACACAGGAAGGAGAAAGATTCACACCTTCAGTTGTTATTCTGGTTTCTACTGCCTCTTTTTGAATTTACTCATATGATTTCCACAGTTTCACAGGTATCATTCTTTTGCTACAAAAACATATGTAATCAAACCCCCGAGACATTTCTGTTAATTGTAGATCCTGCTATGCTTTGCTAGAAATTTTAAGAGTCACTTTACCTGACACAGTAGAAACACACTTGTTCTATGATCATCTGTATAATTCCTGTAGCTGACCTCACTGAAACAATATGAGAAAGAGAGTTCTGGATTGAGATTCTACTGGAATTATATATACTTAACTAGCTTAAAGCAAAGCAGAAGAAAATTATGATTCTATGTAAATGGAATTTTTCTGTGAAATTGACAAACCAATGAAGACTACATCCATAATTGCCTGTAGTTATTCCTGCTAAAAAATCAGTAATTTCATAAGTAAACAATGAAACAACACCCACTCCACCAAACCACCCCAATCCCACAAAACCAAGAGCCCCCTCCCCTTTTCCTATACAATCAATCAGTCAATCAATCACTTATTATTTATACTGTGTTCAGTTTTTGTGTTGTTCTTACAGCATCTTACCACCTTCTGACATGACATTGTCTGATACCTACTTGATACCAAGCAAAAGAACTAGAAGACGAAAACCTGCAGTGGGTTTCCTTGAAACTTCAACTCTTCTCCTATGTTCTCCAAAATCTAATCCATGTTGTGGACTACTTTTCACATTTCTCCACCTCACTTCCTTCTCATTTTTTTCATTACAGTACTTTAGAGCTTATTATACTGCTCCAGAACAAATTTCTGGAACAAGGACATATGTCCTGTTTATCTCTTTCTTCCACAGATGTTTACCTTTCCTTTTATCTGTACTCTATCCCTCCTTCATTTTTTCTAATAGTTTATTGATTTTACTTGTGAGAAAACATTTCATCATGGCTAAGTACAATCCTTAAATGGCAACATTAAGTCTGATCTGTACGAAACTTTTTTTGTAAGTTTGGAGGAACTATTATCTTTGAAAATCTGAGTATTAAGTCCTTTGTGCCTCAACTTCCTAACTCTAAAACAGTTTCTGCAGAAGTTGAGATAAGGGAGGAGCCTGGTACTTCTGTACAGAGATAAAAACCTTTGGCAAAGAAATAAATTCTGAAGCATGTCATCTACAGTAGCCTAAGCTTGTTGGGAGCTAAGAGAGGCTATCTCAGGGCCTGGCTGAAAACAATTCTGCTACAGTTCAGCAGGTTGTATGATGTCATTCTTTCTTTACCTCATTCTGAATAACAAAGTGATCATTTATGCAGAGAGATTATTCTTCAGATATTAATTCTGTAGCTGTAGCTGCCTGTGAGTACTGGGTTCTTCCTGTCATCTTCTTTTGTCTGACTCAATATGTTGGTTTTGAAATCCATATTAAAAGCTCCAGTTAATGGAGGTAGCTGGTCACTCAGGTCTCACTGGCAATTCTGATTTTTACAAACATAAAACATACCACTAGACTAAAATGATTTGGAAAATCTAAGTTCAGAAAATACTGTGGTTCAATAGTATTGATCATCTTCCTAACTTTGGTACTTGCTGCAGATTCATAGCTCAGCCTTGCCATCTTCCTTCAGACGTAAAATGTTCTCTGTAATCTTGACTGATAGGCTCAATTACAGTGGTAAGATAACTCTATTATTAAGAAGAACTCTGATATAATAAATCAAACTATAAATAACCTTAAAGGACTTTTCCACACAGAACTGTACTTAACATATGCTTTATTAAGTAGAGTTTATAAATTATACATTCCCTCTCATTCTCAACATCTCAGTTTCACCTTATGAGGCCCATTTTAAACAATACTATAGAATCATAGAATAGACAGGTTGGAAAGGACCTTAAGATCATCAAGTTAAAATCCCACAGCCATGGGCAGGGACACCTCGCACTAAATCATGTCACCCAGGGCTCTGTCCAACCTGGCCTTGAACACTGCCAGGGATGGAGCATTCACAACTTTCTTGGGAAACCCATTCCAGTGCCTCAACAACCTAACAGTAGAGAACTTCCTCCATATATCCAGTTGTCCTGGGTTCAGCAGTAGCTTTCATTTTTCTCCTTCTTAGTAGCTAGTGCAGTGCTATGTTTTGCTTTTTTGGCCTGGGAAGAGAGCTGATAACGCTGATGTTTTTAGTTGCTGCTCAAATGTTTGGTCTGGCCAAGGACTTTCTGAGCCTCATGCTCTGCCAGGGAGGAGGGGAGGCTGGGAGGAAGCAGAGACAGGACACCTGACCCAAACTAGCCGAAGAGGTATTCCATACCACAGCACGTCATGCCCAGGAGGTAACGGGGAGTTACCCGGAAGGGCTAGTGGGACTGCAGGGTTGGACGAGGTATCGGTCGGTGCTTGGCTGGGGGGAATGGGGCGAGTTATTGGTCGGCTGGTGTTAAGGTGTTGTATTCTTTCCTCTTGTTATTTCCTTTAGCATTATTATTATTGGTGGTAGCAGTAGTGATTTGTGTTATACCTTAGTTACTAAACTGTTCTTACCTCAACCTGTGGGAGTTGCATTCTTTTCGATTCTCTTCTCCGTCCCTCCAGGAGCAGGGGGAGGGCAAGAAGGGGGGGAGTGAGTAAACGAGGTTTGTGGTTGGGTTTAAACCACGACACCAGTCTAAGCTTCCTCTGTTTGAACCCATTATCCCTTGTCCTGTCACCACAGTCCCTAGTGAAGAGTCCCTCCCCAGCATCCTTATAGGCCCCCTTCAGATACTGGAAGGCTACTATGAGGTCTCCACACAGCCTTCTCTTCTCCAGGCTGAACAGCCCCAACTTCCTCAGCCTAACTTCATACGGGAGGTGCTCCAGTCCCCTGATCATCCTCGTGGCCCTCCTCTGGACTTGGAACAACAGTTCCATGTCCTTTCTATGTTGACGACACCAGAACTGCACACGATACTCCAGGTGAGGTCTAACGAGAGCAGAGTAGAGGGGCAGGATCACCCCTTTCGATCTGTTGGTCACGTTCCTTTTGATGCAGGCTGGGATATGGCTGGCTTTCTGGATTGCGAGTGCACACTGAAGCTGGCTCATGTTCATTTTGTCATCGACCAGCACCCCAAGTCCTTCTCCGAGGCCTGCTCTGAATTTCTTCTTTGTCCAACCTGTAGCTGTGCCTGGAATTGCTCCACCCAAGTGTAGGACCTTGCACTTGGCATGGTTAAACTTCATAAGGTTGGCATCAGCCCACCGTACAAGGATGTCAATGCCCCTCTGGTTGGGGTCTGAACCATACAGCTTGGTGTCATTGGCAAACTTGCTGAGGGTACATTCAATCCCACTGTCCATGTCCCAGACTAATATGTTGAACAAGACCAGCCCAAGCACAGATCGCTGAGGGACACCCTTCATTACTGGTCTCCAGCCGGACACTGAGCCAAGGGTGTTGAGGGACTGGAATGGGTTGCCCAAGGAAACTGTGAATGCTCCATCCCTGGCGGTGTTCAAGGCCAGGTTGGACAGAGCCTTGGGTGACATGGTTTAGTGTGAGGTGTCTCCGCCCATGGCACGGGGGTTAGAACTAGATGGTCTTAAGATCCTTTCCAACCCTAACTATTCTATGATTCTATGACCCACAGATGGCTTTCATCAGGTCCCATGGACTTGTGCACGTTCAGGTTCTTAAGATGGTCTCGAACCAGATCCTCTCCTACAGTGGGCCCAGGGTCTTCATTCTCACAGTCCCCGTGCCTGCATTCCAAGACTTGGTTGGTGTGGTCAGAGCATTTGCCAGTGGAGACTGAGGCAAAGAAGTCATTATAACCTCAGCTTTCCAAATCCAGGGTAGCGAGATCCCCTGATAGCTTCCACAGAGGGCCCAAGTTGTGCCTAGTCTGTCTTTCATTTACAATATACCTATAAAATTCCCTTCCTTTTGTCTTTCACATGCCCAGACCAGTTTAATTCTAACTGGGCCTTCGCCTTCCTAACCTGATCGCTAGCTTCCTGGACAACATCCCTGTATTCTTCCCAGGCTGCCTGTCCTTGCTTCCACCTTTGATAAGCCTCTTTTACCCCTCTTAAGTTTCCTCAGCAGCTCCTTATCCATCCATGGAGGTCTTCTGACCCTCCTGCTGCACGTCCTTCTAGTTGGGACAGAACACTCCTAAGCTCAGAGCAGGTGATCCTTCAATATCAACAAACAGTCTTGGGCTCCCCTGCCCTCTAGGCCTAAATCCCATGGAACCTCACTAAGCAGGTTCCTGAAGAGGCCAAAGTCTGCTCTCTTGAAGGCCAGGGCAGTGAGCTTGCTGCACGCTCTTCTCACCGTCCTGAGGATCTCAAACTCGACCATCTCATAATTGCTACAAGCAAGGCTGCCCTGGAGTGTCACATTTCCCACCAACCCCTCCCTGATGGTGAGCACGAGCCCCTCTCTGCTGGTGAGCACGAGGTCAAGCATGGCACCTCTCCTTTTCAGCTCCTCTGTTACTTGCAGAAGGAAGTTGTCTTCCACAGAGTTGAGGAACCTTCTGGGTTGCTTGTACTGGGCAGTACCAACCCTCCAACAGATAGCAGGTTGGTTGTAGTCCCCCATGAGGACAAGGGTCTGCGAGCGTGAGGCTGTTCCTGTCTATAGAGCGCTTCATCCAGAGAGTACTCTTGATCAGGCGGTCTGTAACAGATCCCCACAATAATGTCTCCTATAGCTGTTCTTCCACTAACCATGGCCCACAAACTCTGTTGACTGATCACCTGTCCCCAGGCAGAGTTCCATTCTCTCCAGCCTATCCCTAACATAAATAGCAACTGCCCCTCCCTGTCTGCCAGGCCTGTCTTTTCTAAAGAGCCTGTAACCTTTCACTCCAACACTCCAGTCACAGCAACCATCCCACCACGTTGCTGTGATGCCTATTATATCATATCCCCGTGGACATGCACACATCTCTTAACTCCTCTTGTTTGTTCCCCATACTACGGGTGTTTGTACAGACATCTGAGCTGAGCTCCAAATGAAGCCAGCTCGTTGGCTGGAGCAGCTGAAATATCTCTGCATTGATCTGAGCATTTATTATAGGTACTGGCAACTGACTGGGAGTGCTGGGAGGGAATGATGTTCCCCTCCCCCAACACATCTAGGTTAAAGCTTTCTTGACCAGCCTGGCAAGCCTGCTACCAAAATAGCTTTCTCCTCACTGACAGACCAGCTCCACCAGCCTCCAGTAGACCTGGTCTCCCAAACTGAGTCCCATCCTCTAAATACCAACCCTCTGACTATGGCACCACTAACCATTTATTAACCTGCCAAATCCACCTAACCTTTTTAAGGTCCTCCCCTTTATCCTGGAAAATTGATGAAAAGACAATCTGAGCTCCAGAGCCCGTAACCACCTCTCCCAGGGCTCTGTAGTACTTCTTAATGTTCTCCGGGCTACTGTTATCTATATCACTAGCACCCACACGGACCACAAGAAGTGGGTAACAGTGGTACTTACGAGACCAGGCAGTCTCTCTACAACACCCCTGATCTGAGCCCCTGGTAGGCAACACACATCCCTTGAGACTAGGTCAGGGCAACAGATGGGTGCCTCTGTGCATCTCAAAGTAGAGTCCCCTGCTACCATGACCTGTCGCTTTTTCCTGGCAGCACCAGTAGTGATCTCCTTTACCAGTGCATAAGCCAGTTGTTCGTGGTGCAAGGTGTGTGTTTCCTCATTAGCATCCTGCAGAAGCACAATGACATCAGATTTAGGAGGAAGCCCCTTGCTTTTAACTGCCCTTTTCCTCTTTTTTTTTTTTTTTTTTTTTTTTATTTTTTTGTTGTTATTTTTTCATTTTTTTTTTTGGGGCTTTTTTTTTTTTTTTTGTTACTAGTTCCCAGCTTCCTGGGTTAACTGCCTTGCCTCCTTCTTTCGCCCATGAAGTACAGTGGACGCTTGAAGCCCCTGCACAGTTTGGGCCTGGAGCAAGCAACTCCGCTTCCTCTCAGCTTCCCTGAGATCTTTTAGCCTATTGACAGTATCCGGTAGCTCAGCCCCTGCTGCAGGAGGACCTCCCCCAGGGCGCACCGAGTGCAGCCCCGCCCATTGGGCACCCTTGCCTCACAAGACCAGCGCAGGCACTCCAAACTCTGCACTGCAGCCTCACCTCTCATCAGCTCCGTTTTGGTGCCTACGCTGGCCACCGGCGGGTTAGCCAGAGCAGAGCTCCCAGACCAGGCCCCTATCCTAAGGCGACTGCTCACCATCCCGCCCGCACTGCCGTGCCACCCTCTTGGTTGCTCATTATCCCTAGGGCGGGTTATTACCCACTCAGGGCTGGTGCCGTCCCTCCTGGATCCGCCCCCTGTGAGTCAGCTGCTCGTGTCAGCTGAGCTATGGCTCCTGGGCAAGTCTTGAGGGGCTCTTGCCGCTCTGAGTTGATGCTCCTGAGCACTGAGTTTCCCCCCGCTCAGGTGTTGAAGGCATCCTCTCTCGAGCTACTCACCTCAATATAATGTCAACCTCATCAAAAAAGTCTCGTATATAAAATTATATATTTCATAGATACGGAGTTTAAATGTCCTTTAGAAATTTAAATTTATTTATCTCCCAAATTTTCAGCTATTCAACAGCAAACTGAACAGCAAACCATACCACTGTTTATTAAGCTTATTTATCTGTGCAATTAAAAGTGTGATAATTATCTAGTACTATTTTTTTTTTTTTAAGAGACAGGGTTCTCCTTAAAAATAATGCTGTATATTGTGAATAAAGGTGGTCTGTAAAAGAAGATGCAAATTCCCAATTTTGTCCTTAAGAGTTAAGTGAGGTTTTATTTTCTGAATCCCTGTAACTGCATTAGCTCCTTTGGCTTTCCTTGTATTTCGCAGATTAGGCTTTAGTTGTCTAAATTTATATTCTGTCCTTTTATCAGAGTATTAAAGCATCTTACATATCTGCTCAAGAGAAGACAAAAAAGTTCTGTTTTTCTCTTTTCATCCCTCCTGACCGCAGGAATTGATCGGCTTATTTTTTGGCTTTGATACTTCCAGGTGAGAGAAGCAGATTTCCCCGTTTTGTTCTGAAGGTACTGAAATTTATGGTCATTTAGATTTACTCCAGATGTTGTTCAATAGTTGTGGGCAGCTGCCAAAAACATTTACCAGCTGTGCAAATTCTTATGACCATGCAGCGAGAAGCAGTCTCTCAGCAAATTTCAGTCAATCTCAAAGACCATGGAAGCTTTGAATTTAACACAATATTCATTGGAAAGTGATCTCAGGCACTGTTAGTTCAAATGACTTTTTTAAGTTTTTATTTTGGGTAAACTTTTGGATGACTAGTCGTCTCTAAGATAATTTTTCATGACAGCAGAGTTTTCATTGAATCAACACTATACATGGTATCTATTATGGCCAAAAATAAAAACAAAATCATATACTGTACCTATCCAGTCTTCATAAACTGAACTGCTGCTTCTATTTCAGCCTTATTTTGACAGATGAAGATTTAGCATCTAAATTTGCTGGCAAGATCAGAAGAACATACATTAATGTTAAGGGCTTTATATTTTTACTTTTTTTTTTTTCATAACTTTAATGGTAAACATGAAGCAAATATATAAAACATAAGGGAAGTTTTCTCCCCATTGCTTATGCAAATATTTCAGATATTTCAAGCTAGTACCTGGGACAAAGGACAGAAAAAATATGAGTTTGAAGACCTGCACTACAGGTTGGTATAGAGGGGATAATTTGAGAAAACAGTTATTTCCTTATATTAAATAAAATATAATTTGAGGATGTTGTGATACAATAATATATTTTGCAAACATTATAATTTACATTGTCTTTAAAACCAATAAACCCGAAACTCAAGAATGTTTTACAAAGACAAAGACAGGCATAAATATATAGTGTTCTCCTAACCCTTTAGACTATGTCTGCCCGGGAATAGTAATAGGGGGATTCTCATCTGTTGCCTGGGAGGAAAAAGCACAAGACTGGAGGTCAGTTTTCTCCACGCTGGCTGAGATTTCTTGGCTGGATTAGTCACTTGAATTCCTGGTAAGTATCTGGCCTTTTGCCTTCAGTGGCAGTCTTAGTGGTTTTATGTGGATGCCTTCTACTCAGGCTAAAGGAAGAGAAAGGCTATAGTCATACAGATAACTACCTATTCACATTAAAGGGCCTTCTTGATCAGCTATCCTTACAAGTCTTGCAGAAAGACTGCAGGCCTATTCACTTATTTACATCTACTGCCAGTTCATACATAACAACCTAGATCATAGAATCACAGAATAGTTAGGGTTGGAAAGGACCCCAACATCATCTAATTCCAGCCCCACTGCAATAATAGGCAGGGATACTTCACACTAAACCATGTCACCCAGGGCTCTGTCCAACCTGGCCTTGAACACTGCCAGGGATGGAGCATTCACAGCTTCCTTGGGCAACCCGTTCCAGTGCCTCAACACCCTAACAGTAAAGAACTTCCTCCTTATATCCAATCTAAACTTCCCCTGTTAACCCTTGTCCTGTCACTACAGTCCCTAGTGAAGAGTCCCTCCCCAGCATCCTTATAGGCCCCCTTCAGATACTGGAAGGCTGCTATGAGGTCTCCACACAGCCTTCTCTTCTCCAGGCTAAACAGCCCCAACTTTCTCAGCCTGTTTTCATACGGGAGGTGCCGTTTGGGATTGTTCTTTTCCAGGTCCAGGACTTTACATTTTTCTTTCTTAAGACTCATGCATTTATTGTTGGCCCACTTTTCTGGCCTGTCTCTATGGTGGCTCTTCTCACAGTTTGTTGTTATCTGCAAACTTGGTGAAAGTTCATTCAGTCCACTTAAAGACATCATCTGTAAATATATTGAATCTACTATCACCCTACAAAGAACTCCAGTCATAATAGGTTGCCAGTTTGACCTTAAGCCATTAACCCTTTGAGCTCAGCAGTTTAGCAAGCTTTCCACCTATCTTGTGGCCCATCTCTACAGTCCATATCTTATCAGCTTGTCCACAAGAATCCTGTCCACAAGAATGTTGTCCACAAGAATAAAATCAAGGTAAATTGCAGAAAAGACTAGACAAAAACATGATGCTAAGGGACATGGTTTAGTTGTGGACGGCTACTGGTGAACCCAGGACACAGTGTTAGGTTAATGATTGGATTCAATGATCTTAAGGGTCTTTTCCAACCTAAATGATTCTATGATTCAAAATTCTATCTACAGGTTTCCCTTAATCTGCTAAGCAAGTCGTTTCATGTTAGAAGACAATTGGGTTGGTTTACTCTTGGTAAGCATACATTGGTTTTTCCCATCAGTCATCTTTCATGTGCCTGCAAATAACATGTTATTATGGACCTGATCTATCATTTTCCCAGGAATTTAAATGTGTCTGTATCCAAATGCAGGAGGAACATAGAAGGGATGAACTTGGGAAGACAGAACATGTACAACTGCAAAGGGAGAGGAAAGGGAGAATCCAGGACAGTAAGGAAGAGGCACATGGGTAGCTGGGGAAAAGAAAAACAGAGGTATCAATAAACAGGACTGCTGTAGAAACATAGGGGACACTACAGTTTATTCCTGAAGCTCAAAGTTCTTCTCACAACAGTGCATGGTGGACAATCTGTGCGCAATGGGAGATGTCTTTCTGAGTGACGTAGGAGTAGTATTGCCTCAAGTGGTGTGGAGTGAGTGGACTTCATAGGCCTCAAATCCTGCAGTGGGGACAGCTCACAACTACAGTCTAGGAAATGGTCATGATGTAGGAGTAAGGGGTAATAGGTTCATAGTACTCATGGCAGCAGCAGTGGATGCTCCAGCAGTGAAGTTAGTGGCATTATTGGTGCTAGATTTCTCTTCCTATTTTTCCTCATATGGCAAAGCCGAGGGAGAAGTTCACTGGTTGGAGCTCTGGCTGCTGCTGCACTCAGCATGTCCTGCCCTGACTAACAAGAAGTAGGTGTGACATCATCTCTTTCCTTTATTGGCCACTGTCAGAAAATAATGTGACAAAAATGTTTATTCAGGTGACTGGAGAAAGGAAGTTTTGAGAAAAACTGAGTATGCAAATGCATTAGTTTTCAGGAATCATGCTGTAGCAGAGAAAATGTGAATGAAGAACCTAACTTCTTTTACCTTACTTTCTGATCAATTCCTGAAATATGGTTAAATTCACCCTCCCAATGGAGCCAGTCAATTTCTATGGTAAGTCTGCATTAAAAAATGTTGTCACTGTTACCAAGTGACATTTGTAGAAAGGAGAAGGAGGGAAAGGACAGGTAACTGTTATAGTAGCATGGTCTATATCGTTCAGGATTAGGAGTATTTCAGCAGTATTTTTCCCACAGACTAGATCAAAGACTGTGGGGCTGCCAGAATGCTTCCACTTTATCTCAGCTACTGAAGTATTCAAAAGGAAAAGCCATGTTTAAGGTTACTAAGGCTCAATAGTTCCAAGAAGCTGCCTGTCAGGTTGTCTGCACTGAGCTTTGAGCTGACTTACAAATGCAGTAGTGATAACAATTTCAAACATGGTTTGTTTGGTCAGATGACAATGTTAAAGTTTCCAAAACTCTTTTCAAGCATGAGATTTGAGCTGCAAAGATATGTAACAAAGACTTTTGGAAAATGTGTTTAAAACATTATATCCTATTTAAGCTACAATTTCATGTCAAACAAGTTCAAATTTGTTATTTAAATATGGCTCAAAGCTCAAAGCACATTGAAAGAGACAGGCTGTACCATAGTAATAATCTGGAATAAATTTTTTTTTTTTGTATTTATAAATCATAGAATCATAGGTTAGGGTTGGAAAGGACATTAAGATCATCTAGTTCCAACACACCTGCCATGGGCAGGGACATCTCACACTAAACTGTACCACCCAAGGCGTTGTATAACCTGACTTGAACAACACCAGGGATGGAGCACTCACAGCCTCCCTGGGCAGCCCATTCCAGTGCCTCACCACCCTTACAGTAAAGAATTTCTTCCTTATATCCAATCTAAACTTCCCCTGTTTAAGTTTTAACCGGTTAATCCTTGTCCTGTCACTACAGTCCCTGATGAAGAGTCGCTCTCCAGCATCCTTATAGGCCACCTTCAGATACTAGAAGGCTGCTATGAGGTCTCCACGCAGCCTTCTCTTCTCCAGGCTGAACAGCCCCAACTTTCTCAGCCTATCTTCATATGGCAGGTGCTCCAGTCCCCTGACCAGCCTCGTGGCACTCCTCTGGACTTGTTCCAACAGTTCCATGTCCTTTTTATGTTGAGGACACCAGAACTGCACACAATACTCCAGGTGAGGTCTCACGAGAGCAGAGTAGAGGGGCAGGATCACCTCCTTCAACTGCTGGTTACACTCCTCTTGATGCAGCCCAGGATACAGTTGGATTTCTGGGCTGCAAGCACACACTGAAGCTGGCTCATGTTCATTTTCTCATTGACCAACACCCCCAAGTCCTTCTCCGCAGGGCTGCTCTGAATCTCTTCTTTGCCCAATCTGTAGCTGTGCCTGGGATTGCTCCAACGCAGGTGTAGGACCTTGCACTTGTCATGGTTAAACTTCATGAGGCTGACATCAGCCCACCTCACAAGCCTGTCGAGGTCCTTCTGGATGGCATCCCTTCCCTCCAGCGTACCAACCAAACCACAGAGCTTGGTGCCATCGGCAGACCTGCCGAGGGCACACTCAATCCCAATGTCCCTGTCACCGACAAAGATGTTAAACAAGACTGGTTCCAACACCGATCCCTGAGGGACACCACTCGTTACCGGTCTCCAGCCAGACATCGAGCCATTGACCACAACATTTTGCATGCGGCCATCCAGCCAGTTCTTTATCCACCAAGTGGTCCACCTATCAAATTGATGTCTCTCCAATTTAGAGACAAGGATGTCGTGTGGGACAGTTCGAACGCTTTGCACAAGTCCAGGTAGATGACATCAACTGCTCTACCTGTGTCCATCAGTTCTGTAGCCTCATCATAGAAGGCCACCAAATTGGTCAGGCAGGATTTCCCCTTAGTGAAGCCATGCTGGCTGTCACCAAGCACTTTGTTGTTTTTCATGTGCCTTAGCATGCCTTCCAGGAGAATCTGCTCCAAGATTTTGCGAGGCACACAGGTGAGACTGACTGGTTTGTAATTCCCTGGATCATCCATTTTCCCCTTCATGAAAATGGGGGTTATATTTCCCTTTTTCCAGTCATCAGGAACTTCACCTGACTGCCATGATTTTTCAAATATGATGGCCAGTGGCTTAGCAACTTTGTTCACCAGCTTCTTCATGGCCTGCGGATGGATTTCATCAGGTCCCATGGACTTGTGCATGTTTAGGTTTTTAAGATGGTCTCAGACCAGATCCTCTCCTACAGTGGGCCCAAGGTCTTCATTCTCACAGTCCCTGCTTCTACCTTCCAAGACTTGGTTGGTGTGGTCAGAGCCTTTGCCAGTGAAGACTGAGGCAAAGAAGTCATTCAGAACCTCAGCCTTCTCCAAATGCTGTGTAGCCAGTTCTCTTGAGAGCTTCCTCAGGGGCCTATGTTGTCACTAGTCTGTTTTTTGTTTGCTATGTACCTATAGAATCCCTTCCTGTTATGCTTAACTTCCCTAGCCAAGTTTAATTCTAACAATTATGAGAATAATACAAAAAAGACCTCATAATGTATTTTGAAATACTTAGTCACTTCATACAAGATAACTGATTCACAGTATAATTTTCAGTCTTTGAAAGGCAAAGAATTTGACACAGCTGTGTTTTTCTGTTCTCTATCTTAGTAGAGTTTCTGAAGTTCAGGTATGCAAAAATACCAAAACCTTTGGTAAGCATGCCCAAAAGCCCTTTCTGGTTATTTTTATGTTCTACTCATCTCTTAATAGGACTCTAAATGGTTTAAAGTGGCACACACGATAGCAAAGGAGTGCTCTGTTTCCAACATAATTTGTCTTGCCCAGGATTTGTTGGCTGTAAGAATGAAGTAGAATGGTAGAATGAAATACCACTAGATATTTTTTTAGAAACCTACTTTAAGTCTCCTGTTTTCTGCTAGCCTGTGAAGATTACACATAAGTTGCAATTGTAGTACTTGACATTCATAGCTTCTCAGCAGTAGGAGACTAACAATTGCATTTTTCAAAAATATATATATATATGACTTATTTAGGAATTAGCAATGTATCTGAAAGTTAGGGGCTCCGGTGCTCAGATAGTCTTTTCGTCAATTCTCCAGGACACAGGGGAGGACCAAGAAAAAGCTAGGAGGATTGGCCAGGTTAATAAATGGTTAAAAGGGTGGTGTCATAGTCAGGGGTTTGGGTGTCTTGAACATAGGGCTGAAGTTAGTAGGCCAGGTCTACTGGGGGCTGGTGGAGCTGCTCTGGTAAAGAACAGTTTTGGTAGGAGGCTTGCCAGACAGGTCAAGGAGGCTTTAAACTAGATGTGTTGGGGGAGGGGGGCATCATTCCATCCCAACACACCCAGTCAGTTGCCAGAACCTATAATAAATGCTCGGAGCAGTGTACCGATGTACAATGTACAATTCCGGCTGCTCCAGCTAACGAGCCAGCTTCAATTGGAGCTCGTCTCAGATGCCTCTATACAAACACACGTAGCATGGGGAACAAACAAGAGGAATTAGAGCTGTGTGCACATCTACATGGGTATGATATAATAGGCATCACAGAAACATCGTGGGATGGCTCCTATGACTGTAGTGTTGGAATGGAAGGTTACAGGCTCTTTAGAAAAGACAGGCCCAGCAAGCGGGGAGGGGGATTTGCCCTTTATGTTAGGGATAGGCTGGAGAGTATGGAACTCTGTCTGGGGGCAGGTGAGCAGTTTACAGAGAGTTTGTGGGTCAGGGTTAAAGGGAAAACAGCCGTGGGAGACATTACTGTGGGAATCTGTTACAGGCTGCCTGATCAAGGATAACCTGTTGATGAAGCACTCTACAGACAGATAGGAAAAGTCTCACGCTCGCAGGCCCTTGTTCTCATGGGTGATTTCAACCACCCTGACACCTGTTGGAACTGCACTGCACAGCACAAGCAATCCAGGAGGTTCCTCATTTGTGTGGAAGACAACTTACTTCTGCAAGTAACAGAGGAGCCGACAAGGACCAGTGCCATGTTTGACCTTGTGCTCACCAACAGGGAAATATGTGCTCGTTGGAAATATGACACTTCAGGGCAGCCTTGGATGCAGTGATCACGAGATGGTCGAATTTGAGATCCCCAGGAGAGTGAGAAGAGCGTGTAGCAAGCTCACTGCCCTGGACTTCAAAAGAGCAGACTTTGGCCTCTTCAGGAGCCTGCTTAGTAAGGTTCCATGGGATATAGCCCTAGAGGGCAGGGGGGCCCATGACTCTCGGTTGATATTCAACGATCACCTGCTACAAGCTCAGGAGTGCGGCATCTCAGCTAGAAGGAAGTGCGACAGAAGGGTCAGGAGACCTCCTTGGATGGATAAGGAGCAGCTGAGGATAATTCAAAGGAAAAAAGAGGCTTATAAAAAATGGAAGCAAGGACAGGTGGCCTGGGTAGAGTACAGAGATGTTGTCAGGGAAGCTAGGGACCAGGTTAGGAAAGCTAAGGCCCAGTTAGAATTAAACTTGGCTAGGGAAGTTAAGCATAACAGGAAGGGATTCTACAGGTACGTAGCAAACAAAAAACAGACTAGGGACAACATAGGCCCCCTGAGGATGCTTTCGGGAGAACTGGCTACACAGGATTTGGAGAAGGCTGAGGTTCTGAATAACTTCTTTGCCTCAGTCTTCACTGGCAAAGGCTCTGACTGCACCACCCAGGTCTTAGAAGGCAGACGCAGGGACTGTGAGAATGAAGACCTTGGGCCCACTGTAGGAGAGGATCTGGTTCGAGACCATCTTAAAAATCTGAATGCGCACAAGTCCGTGGGACCTGATGGAATCCATCCACGGGTCCTGAAGGAGCTGGCGAATGAAGTTGCTAAGCCACTGGCCATCATATTTGAAAAATCATGGCAGTCAGGTGAAGTTCCCGACAACTGGAAAAAGGGAAATATAACCCCCATTGTCAAGAAGGGGAAAATGGATGACCCAGGGAATTACAGACCAGTTAGTCTCAACTCTGTGCCTGGTAAAATCTTGGAGCACGTTCTCCTGGACAACATGCTAAGGCACATGAAAAACAACAAGGTGCCTGGTGAGAGCCATCATGGCTTCACTAAGGGGAAATCCTGCCTGACCAATTTGGTGGCCTTCTATGATGGGCTACAGAATTGATGGACAAGGGTAAAGCAGTTGATGTCATCTACCTGGACTTGTGCAAAGCGTTTGACACTGTCCCACACGATATTCTTGTCTCTAAATTGGAGAGATATCAATTTGATGGATGGACCACTTGGTGGATAAAGAACTGGCTGGATGGCCGCACACAAAGTGTTGTGGTCAATAGCTCGATGTCCAGCTGGAGACCGGTAACGAGTGGTATCCCTCAGGGATTGGTGTCGGGACCAGTCTTGTTTAACATCTTTGTCGCTGACATGGACAGTGGGATTGAGTGTGCCCTCGGCAAGTTTGCCAATGACACCAAGCTGTGTGGTCCGGTTGATACGCTGGAGGGAAGGGATGCCATCCAGAGGGACCTTGACACCCTTGTGAAGTGGGCTGATGTCAGCCTCATGAAGTTTAACCATGACAAGTGCAAGGTCCTACACCTGCGTTGGAGCAATCCCAGGCACAGCTACAGATTGGGCAAAGAAGAGATTCAGAGCAGCCCTGCGGAGAAGGACTTGGGGGTGTTGGTCAATGAGAAAATGAACATGAGCCAGCTTCAGTGTGCGCTCGCAGCCCAGAAAGCCAACCGTATCCTGGGCTGCATCAAAAGGAGCGTGACCAACAGGTCGAAGGAGGTGATCCTGCCCCTCTACTCTGCTCTCGTGAGACCTCACCTGGAGTATTGTGTGCAGTTCTGGTGTCCTCAACATAAAAAGGACATGGAACTGTTGGAACAAGTCCAGAGGAGTGCCACGAGGCTGGTCAGGGGACTGGAGCACCTGCCATATGAAGACAGGCTGAGGAAGTTGGGGCTGTTCAGCCTGGAGAAGAGAAGGCTGTGTGGAGACCTCATAGCAGCCTTCTAGTATCTGAAGGAGGCCTATAGGGATGCTGGGGAGGGACTCTTCGTCAGGGACTGTAGTGACAGGGCCAGGGGTAATGGGTTAAAACGTAAACAGGGGAAGTTTAGATTGGATATAAGGAGGAAATTCTTTCCTGTTAGGGTGATGAGGCACTGGAATGGGTTGCCCAGGGAGGTTGTGAATGCTCCATCCCTGGCGGTGTTCAAGGCCAGGTTGGATGAAGCCTTGTGTGGGATGGTTTAGTGTGAGGTGTCCCTGCCCATGGCAGGGGTGTTGGAACTAGATGATCTTGAGGTCCTTTCCAACCCTAACTATTCTATGATTCTATGATTCTATAATAATGTTCAAATAATTATTTTGTATATATCTTCAGTCATGTCAGATATATTAAATAGTTGGCATCCTACACCATATTAGGCTACAAAGTGAGGAATTCAGAAGATGGACACTATCTGTGAGTTTGAACTTTTAACATGCTTAACCAATGAAAACTTTTTAGTTCTATGAATAAATTTTTAGCTAGACCTATCTTTCCTAATGCTGTTCCTTTTAGTACTTTATTATTTTTTTAGCAGTTCCATATTTGGGTTTTTTTTTTGACTCATGAAATGCTGAATAGCCTATGTACAGAAGCTACAGTGTACACATTAATGTGAAATTTTCATTTAGTCATTCATTATATAAAAGATTTTCCAGATTAAAAAGTTAAAATCACTAGGCTATGTCTTTCTAATTTTTTTTTCCTGAATTCCAGAATCATGAGGAATGGGAATAACATGTTGTCATGTTACTATTCATATCACAGTTTCACTTCTGGAAGACATTCTTTAGTTTTTCCTCAAAAGAATATATCCAGTCATTTAGTATGTAACTGTAGCATGACTGTCTTCCCTGTGACAGTTGCCTGCAGGGTGAAGAGCCTCAATAGATGTAGGTATTACTCAAGGGAACAGAGAAAAAAAGAATTATCATAAAGAATTTAATCAATGAAATTATTAATGTGCCATTCCTCTCAGCCTATAAATGCAAATGCTTTTGCTTAAAATTCAGAATTACTGTCAAACATAGTTTTACATTTAAAGGGTTCTATCACCTATCAACAAATGTGCAAGTCAACATTATCATCAAGGCTACTGGAACAGCCGTGGCACATCAGACCAAATGTGTGTATATATATATATGCAGTCAGTTAAGAAGCAGTGTTAATTGACTGGAAAATCATTTTCATTTGGCTGGCTATGTGTCTTCAAAACTTAAAGAGTTAGGATGTGAGATATCTGTCCTTTCCTTACTATAAAAGTGGCCTGTTAGACATCAGCTTAAATCTGTAGTCTGGTTCTCATTTTCAAAAGTATTTGGCCTATCTATTTTGAGTATTTTTTCCAACACTCCAGTCATATCACAACTCACAATTTTGATTCACCAAATTAAAAATGTTGCGGTAACAAGAACCCCTGGGCTAGAGGGTGCAGGTACTCAGAGCAATGTAAATAAGCAATATTTTAAAAGAATCAAATTCGAAGCTGAAAGAATTCCTGGAGAAATGGCATGTAGTAGATACGGCAAATCTACATCTTATGTTAAACACAAAGTGTTTTTCTGCTGACACCGCCTGCTGGACTCTTAAGCAAACTCCAGCTCTGAGCAATACCTGTGTGGCAAATTATTTCCTTAGTTACCAAGCTGCCTGAAAACATTTTAGACACGTTACTATAAGCAATCATTTTTATGCTGTTGTCAATGAAAACATATAAAAATTAATCAAAGCATTCCTGTTCTTGTAGAAGACACAGAGCTTTTTCAAATCTCAAGTATAAATTTCCTTGACACTTGACATATTTTATAAAAAAAAAAAAAAAAGAAGGAAAGAAAAAGACCAAGAGGCCATCACTATCCTAAGCTGCTTAGAGATAAGGAGGTATTAAAAAATAGAGTTCTGTGACCTGGGGTCATTAATTGATTGTTAGACCAAAAATGAATCTGTGAGTAACTACTTTGATTCCCTGTATTATCACAAAAGCATCCTTCCCACATAACGAGTATACCGATAGGAAAGTTTCTATAGCCATTTTATCACTCCTTTTACCTCAAGCACTACAGATTTTGGGCTAACATGAGGTACAGTTCACTAATATACCCTGTATCAATGCACTGACCTTTTACTGTGACTCCCAGCTCCAGGAAGAAGTCACTTACAATAACAGTTTAAATTTGAGAGAGGTTATTTTCCAGATGTCTCTTGTTGCTGTTTGGAGGTCAATTGGTTGCAGTGGGAAGAGTAAAGGGTATTTCTAATCATTCTTAGAGCAACGTATTCTGTTAGAGGGCAGTGATATTAAGAAAGAATGTAAGGAAACAGATAACATGTAATGAAAGTTGCACAGCATAAAGATTTTAAAGATTTTAACTAAACATCTACTACTTCTTGACTGTTGAAATGGCTTAACAAGCTATGTGTTGACCTGCGAAACCTGATGCTCCAAGTGGCTGAGATTGACAGTTGGATTGGGAACGGTAACCTTGTTAACCCAATGAGGTTTCCAATTCTGAAGCACACAGCAAAGAATCAGTCCTTCTCATTTTCCTGGGTGGAAGTAGCAAAAAAGTGAGCACCCAAGTCTGAGCAACCTAGACTATAAACCAACGTATAAAACTGGTGCATAATGATGAACATTACTGGGATCTATCACAAGGGAAGCATACAATAGATGTATGGGATGACACTCTTTACTTTGAACACTGGTATTGCACAGCTTATACAAAGACATCACTGTGTAACAAAACCGAATTTTTACACATGCATTTCCACAGCAACTCCAGAGACTCTTATGAATCATCCTTTCACTAAATACTGGAAAACCATTTGAACTTGTCATCTACTGTCATAAATAATCACTTGATTTTCATTAAATTTACAATGATTGTGCTCTGTGGTGATCATATTCTTGATTTTAAAGAATCCCCCAAGCAGTTTTACAGGAGTAGTAATTTAAAAAGTGAACTGCAAATGACTGTTGTGTTTGTAAATGTCTGCGTTCACTGATGCATTCAAATTCAGCCAGTCTGGTCCAGCATGTATGGAACCACAGCAATGGCCTTACCAAAACCACGTCTGATATAAATACCAAGAGATGATGTGTACAGCAGACCAATTCATAGAATCATAGAATCATATAAATGTTAGGGTTGGAAAGGACCTTAAGATCATCTAGTTCCAACACCCCTTCATCATATATATTTAGGGAATGAAAATGATAATAAGTATATGCTAACTGATGGACTAAATAAAACCTTTTCTCATTTTCAAGATGAGTGTTAATATGATGTTCTGGGAAACTTTTGTCCTACACAGGTAACACAACAGACAAATAGATGCATTTCTACTAGGGCCAGCAGAATTTTGCAATTTAGAGTTGAGAATCACATTATGGAGCACAACAGAAACACAACTGGTGTTTTCTACCCCTTTGTGTTGAAACATTTCTTTTGCATAAAGATCCTTTTAGCACCTCCATTCCCCAGTCCCTCCTTTTCTTCCTTACATAACAAATAACTAGTAACCACCTCTAGATACTTTGCATGTTGGGGGAAAGGAATCAGAGTAAAGGTCTTTATTTCTTACCAAAGAAATGGACCAAATGAAGTCAAATTAAGGAAAAAAGTAGAACAGCTGAAGTTTCTTTATGTTTTCACCTTTCGTGTTTTTCTGCGACTTGATCAAACTAATACATGCAAGAAAACAATAGAATATCTAAAACAATTCAGAAGACGAAAAAAGAAATATTTATCAGTTTAAACATGACTTGCTGAGGCTTCAAATTTCTATTAACATTTAAGCTAAAGTTTATAAACCTGCTTTTTAAGAGCTTTTCTTTAGCATGTGTAAGTCAGATGCATCAGATTTATGGTTCTTTTTCTAGTTAGCCATGCACCATTAAGACCAACTAGAGACCACCATTTATTCTTAAGTTTATAAGATATATGTGAAATAAAAATGTAACTGCTAATAACTTTAATCCCAACAGACACTGTTCTGAAAAGTTTTGTTGGTTTTTTTTTTTTGTCACTTATGTCATTTAAAATGCTCAATCTGTGTTTGGAAGATAAAAATATAGAATATGATATTTGCAGCTACTTTGCAAAACACGGTGGAGAATTCAGAATATTTTTATTCATTATCTTCTTAAAGAATGCCTCAGGGAAGTGGGACATGTGGCAAGTTAGTTAAAAACTAGTCTCTTTTGCAAAAGGATGTTATTTACTTGTCCCTTGCACTCAGACATGAGGACTAAATGATCAGTGTAGTGTTTTCAACCTCTGAGTAGTGACATCCTTTCATAACTGGATGTTTATGTGAAGACGTGTGAACCTTGTTTTCCAGATTATTTTAAATCCAGACAGTCCCCTTTATAAAATTTTTGCTGTTGGAAAGACTCTATTTGAACAATGAGTCTATTTTGTAAACGGTCACCAAATTGTATATAGGACAATATATCTCACAACTAAATGAAACAAAAAAACATATGTTAATGGAAGAATTTATAACCTTGTAAATCTGGCTTCAAAAACCAGTAGTCACTCACATCAGATTACTTTGAACTTAACTTTTCCTTTTTACTATTAGACTACAAATAGAACAAAGACAGCAACAGCAAAAGAAAGCAAGTAACAGCTGCCACGGACAAAATCCAGTAATAAATGTTAATTAAGGTCTTTCTGCTCCTTAGAACAATAGGATGAACATGCAAGTACTGACTTATATATCTGTATGTATATATGTATATGTAAGGGTACATATGCACCCAACAATTGATAGCACAAATAATGTGTGTAATTATCTTTTATTGGCTGGATCCCTCTAGTGTACACATATAACTACATATATTCAAAAAGCTATACATGCATGCCCCAATAAATCTGAGCAAACCAGCTTTCCAGTTTCTACCTTCTGCTCACTTCTGAGCTAGAACTAGTCAAACAATTAAATTTGAATATCATTATTCTCCAATTCTGATTACTAAAACCAAATTTTTAAATCTAAAAATTCAACCTGACATTAAAAAGGGGTATCTGCTGAACAGTACAACTTATCACTGCAAATCATTATAAAGGTAAGCATACCAAATAGTTATAGTCTGCATTTCATATTCCATTACTTTCTGCTTGGTCAAACACATAGCTTTGCTTCTTTTTTTTTTTTTTTTTTTATTCTTTTTTTATTATTATTTTTTGAGACTGTTACCATGAAAAAGGACTCACAGAACACCAAGACAGTCCCTAACGTTCCTTTTAAGAAAGTTTTATTTCTATGTGACAAAAATATGAATTTTACTTTTTTTTGAAACAGAGTTCAGTTTATACATGACTTCATTCCATTTCTCCTCGTCTTTGGAAGGTAATCACAGGGTCCAGATGCCAGGCTATGAAAGATCTCCTTTCAGTTTCTCTCTGAATTAAATTTGATTTTGACTTGAGAAATGTGACCACATTATCTGTTTGAACATGAGGAAATGCACAAATCCTTCATAAGACCTATGTAAAACTCCTTTTATGATTATGAAGGGGCAATTTTTGTATATCCATATTTCTTAAAAGGGAATCTATGCTGCCCTTTAAGGAACTTGCATTCCAGTACATATTTTTCTGGTGCAAGCTAAATTTGGGAATCAGTAGTGAAATGCATAATCAATTGGTTATGCAGCATAGCAATTAGATCAAGTTTTGTGAAGATTCACAGTGCAGTAATGATGGTATAGTACCGCTAAGGTGCCAAAATTAAATTCCATAAATATAGCTAGGGTTATATTTTTTAGTGTGAAAAATGTGTAAGGTTTGTCAAAATTAAATGAAATAAAAATAATAAGCCTAAAAATAACTTGACTCTTTATTTCTGATGAAACCCTATCTCTGTTCCCATGCACTTTTTCTGTAGTGTATTTTAGATGTGTAAAAGACTACCTGCTCTCTAAATTCATTCAGAGCTTCTATTACAGCTGGGACTTAGAGGTGGACCAAAAGGCTGTAATGCTGTAAGTAAAAAAAGCATAAAATAAAAAATAATTTAAACAGTTCTGTTGCATATAAATACTTAAGTAGTATTTCTGCAGTAAGATGATACTTTGATTAGGGAAATAATAATCCTCAGAG
Organism: Lathamus discolor; assembly: GCF_037157495.1. Lineage (NCBI taxonomy): Eukaryota > Metazoa > Chordata > Aves > Psittaciformes > Psittacidae > Lathamus > Lathamus discolor. The sequence continues at coordinate 128,563,014 of NC_088885.1, read as the reverse complement.
AAGAATTTAGATATTTCAATATCTCTTCTTTTTGCTGCACACTCCTTGCCAGTTATGTAAACTAAGCTACCTGACATAATTGAAAAACAGCTTTTTGTGGGTTGTGTGTATAATTGCTTAAAAACACTATTTGTATTTCTGAATTCAGTTCAATTTTATTGAATTCTTCTCATTTTCTACCTGTAAGTCTGAGTAATTTCTCTGATAGCAGATGTAATTTATAAACACATTAAAAAGCACTTGTAATCCACTCACAACTTTATTTTCAAAAAAGACGTGCAACTGTGAAAGTAATTTTAAAAGTATCTTTGAGACATCAATAGGAGAAAAAATAATTCCTAATACTGAAGCACCTATTCCCCAGTAAAGTGGTATAATAGATGAAGGGTCAAAAAAAAAAAAAAAAAAAGAAAAGAGAGAGAGAAAAGAGCAAAAATGAATACAGGTTTGTTATCCATGATCCAATAAAAGTGAAACAAGCTGTGAAGGCAAGCATTATAGAGTTATGAGCCAGCAGGAATACTGCCAAGAATAGTTCATGGAGGACTGAGCAGCTGGCTGAAAATGACTGCTTTTTTAGAACCTTTGGACATATTTCTAGGCCAGGGGCTCAGAAGCAACCTTACCACTGCCCCTAGTCAGTGTTTCTTCGAAGTACGGTTCATAAATATAAATCAGCTGCTACTTAAGTTGGCAACAGAAACAGTTCAAAATCTTAGAAGTACTGCTGCACACAATTTACATTTACTTGCTGTCATTTTAAAATGCATTAATTGCCTATTTCCTGTTTGGGGTGGAGGGAGAATTTTTAGTGGGGAGAATCACATAACCATTTTCTGTTTCCTCCCCAGTGTGTTGCATACTTCAGGCAAAAATGTTGACTACCACTGATCAGCGACCCACTTCTTTGCACCAAATGTTCCATGAAAGTCAGTAGCTAAAGTCTGTAACGCAGTATAAAGCCTGTGTGTTTTCTCCAACAGTGTCCAACAGGTGTGATGGAGAAAGTACGAACTCAGACCTTCATCTGTACCAAATTAAATAAAAGCAGTTGTAGAATTAATGAGAAAACAGAGAAAGGTACATTCTCGCCTTTAAGTTTTTAATTAGTCCCCAGAAAATTGTCCATAGAAAACAAACTACCAGGATCCCACAAGAAATACTGCAATTTCAAGTTAAATACTATGTGTATTTACAAGTTCACTGAGAAAATCAGAATATTTTCCTTCTCTCAGCCTTATAAATTTAACAAACTAGAGGCCCGAGCCTTTGAAAAAGTCTATTCACATGACTTCTGAAAAGTCTTACAGGATTCAATATGTGAGAAAGAATTTTCAGGGTTGGCCTTCAGATAATGGTGTGAAATAAGGTTTTGCAACTTCAACATTTAATACCCAAATTATGCAGCAGATGCACGCATCAGTTTGGTAATATGTAACCTGTATTAGAGTGCATTAGAACATTTTAAAATAATTAACTTGGAGCATTTGTCATGTTTTCTTTCCAGCTTTTTTTTTTTTTTTATAATAGTTATCATATATGTACAAGTATCATATATGTCAAGTTGCACTAGGGAAGGCCCTGAATGTGGATTGGATATTGAGAAAAATTTCTTCACCAAAAGGGTTGTCAAGCATTGTAACAGGCTGCCCAGGGAAGTGGCTGAGTCACCGTTCCCAGAGGTATCTGAAAGACATGCAGATGTGGTGCTGAGAGAAATAGTTTAGTGGTAAACTGAAGTAATGTTAGGTAATGTTAGGTTAATGGTTGGAGTGAGTGATCTTAAGGGTCTTTTCCAACCTAAATGATTCTACGATTCTATAGCAATTGTGGATTTGTGGCTCTACAGCTTCTTTTTTTTTATGAAGCTCAATCTGAGGTGAAAAGCCTATGTGTCAAATAGGAGAGAGTTGAAGATGGTTAGAATGGATGACAAAGACTAAAAGCACATAACTCTGCAGTGATGCCTGACCTTTTTGACAGATAGGTAAGTTTCTGTTTTAGAGAGATTCTTTAAGAAATGCTTAATAAGAACTTTTATATGGTAACTTTACAACTCAAGGTGACAATACTTCAATCTGACACCATGGGTAAAACTCCATCTATTGCATGGGCTGTTACCCTGCCCCTGAGCTTCAGTCTTTCATTAGTTATTTTCTGAAATGCTAATCCATACTATAAATTACTTTTTCTAAGGGGCAATCTTCACAACAAACAATATTTTCAGCATATCCACAAAAATGTTATTCAGCTTTTTATTCTAAAAGCAAGTTAATGGAAAAAAATAAACCACAACAGAATAAATTCAAATAATAAACAAAACTTTTTTAGAATTTCCAACATCAGCTGACTTAACATTAGAAGGAAAATTATTTTCTTAGGTTAGCAACTTGGAATCATATCCATACATAGCTGATAAACAAAAATATATTGTAAAAGGAGAACTCATATTACTGGGCTAGATTAGATTATTCAGAATTAGAATAGAGTAAAATTCTAGGTTTTATCCTTATCTTCAAGCATTCAGTGACATTAAAAGCCCCGGAGATTTAAGTTGCATTGAATGTTATAGGATTCTAAACACCATAGGGTACAAATCAAATTGAAACAACTGTAACTTATTATAAATATATATATGTATATATATATAAACCCAATATTCTCTCTGAGGTTAAATTTTCATGAACATTAATAGAGTTAGGGGGGTAAAAAAAAGTTTCTGTGGTTGTGGCTGTTTTACTTGTTGCCACTCTTTGCCTAAAAGACTCAATGAGACCTTGGATCCTATATTACTCTAGGTATTATTTCTAAAGGCTCCAAATTTGATTTTAAGACAGGATGCAACAGCTGATATACTAAAATGCCAGTCAGAGACAAAACAGAAAGAAGGAAGAAACAGTGTCAAGAATGTTAATAGGGCCTAGCTTCGTGCTTGTGTTACATTTATACATGTTTATGTTATACTGTAACCAAAAGTAATCTCCCTAAGCAGCAGCATCTGAAAACATAGCCCACTGTGAACAGAAGAAATAAGAAAACTAGAAGGGAAATGAATTAAAATTATTTTTAACCAAGCTGATATATATCACCCAGAAAATATTTTATTTCACGTCCATTATTATTTGTTCTGGGTTTGGTTTGTGTACCACCCCTTCCCCTCAAAAAAAAAAAAAAAAAACAACAAAAAAACAAACAAAAACCAAAAAAAAAAACCAAACCACAACTCACCACCACCAATATTTCTTTCATCTTTGTGTCGTGCATTAAGTTTCCAATGGATTAGTTTCTTTGAAAGCACATTTGAAAATGTTGAACAGAGGTATTCAACCCAACCAAATACCCTCTTACTGTAAGGAGATAACAGATGCCAGTGTTAGTGTAAACCTGAGGTTTTTACATATTCATACACCTTGCAGAGAGATGGGGGGGTGGGGGGTGGGAGGGAAAAATTGTCTGACTTCATTGGCTAACCTTACTTTGAATTTTTGTATGACCTAGCAAAAGTTATTTTAAATCTGACTCCTATACCACAGTTACATGATATTCATCAGTAATTAAATAACAAGAAGATACTGCCGTATGTAAAACTTTCATCCTACGCTAAAGATAAAAGCACTCCCATAATTTCTTAGTTTTGCCCATCTTGATCAGTAAAGCAACATGATATGTCTGTTCTTGAACACAACTATTTTTCTGAAACATGGGCAGAAAAGTACTTCTGGTTACTTTATTGGCTTTTATACCCATTAGCTCTTCTTGTCTAGTCATCCTATGGTTGTCATGTCACATCCTCTGTGCTTGCCCATCATGTTTGGGTAAAAATGTATTATAACACAAACATTTCAGCTGGCATAGCTGGTGAAGCAGTAAACCTATCCAACCAGCTCAGCTGCAGGTATGTGGATGTGTGACAGCATTCTTCAAAGTCTGAGAACTTTCTACAACATAAACCATAGATAAAATCACTCCCATTCTCTTAGAAAACACTCCAAAGCTCCCTAAAAACACCAGACACCGGTCATACAAGATAAAAAAGTGCCAGATTCTGATCTCATTTACATTTAGCTGTGGCCAAAAGCTTAAACATTTAAAATGCTGTTTTACAGAGTTACGATTAGTCAGATTCTGCAGTATAAAATTCCTACATGGACACCTTCACATATATTACAAGTATACAAACAGCAGTCCAAACATTTCTTAGAAATGTCAAAATGGCTAAAAGGTTTTTCAGCAGGTTTAAAAATCCCATCAAGTCTATGATGTGAATAATCCTTGCTTATTGGAGTAATCCCATGGAAGTAATGGGAGTGTTGCAATGGCTAATGGCTGTTTAACAGAGCTGATACATGTAAAAGAGAGAATACAGCAATTTAAGATTATATGCCATTTTGTGTGGTGTAATTTTATATTCCAGAATTTATAATGCATGTCTTTAAATAAGTTAATAATGACATAGCTTGAGTCAGTGCACATTGTGTTCAATTCTTACAATAAAAAGCTTTAATCTGAAAATGAAATACATTGGGAAACTACTATGCCAGTAAATACTCATCTTGACAAACTTCCACAAGCACAACAAAAATAGGAAAATAATCAATGAACAAGATAAATTCACTGTCAGAAAAGGAATATAATCCCCAACTATGGGATTTCTAAGCCATCATTAAGTCTTTAAATCTTAACTTGCATTAACTAAGTAAGTTACTGTGATTATACTTGAAACTGATCTCTCAGGAAAGTCCACATCCAGCCATTTATTGAATGCATTTTTTTTCCCAAGACCAAATGGATTCAGGAATAAGTAATGCGCATTTTATTTTACTTTTGGTTCCACAGATGGAATTATAAATAGTACCCATGACTAAAAATCACTTCAGACTACTTTTCAGAATCACTCTGTAAAGTACAATCAGAAATCATTAATGCAACTAAAGTCACTCTTGTGATTTCCTGATAAAACTCCCATCCAGCACAGTCAAGTACCAGGACTGCCACTGCAGGCTATCATACATAGTGTTTAATTTTCAACCTATGCATATTAAAAATAAATAAGTAAAAATAAAATGGAAGAAGGATAAGTAATTGAATAAGCTTTTTGATGTACTGGTACTGAAGGGCATGTGAAGATGTTTTGTCACTCATACCATTTCTGTGGGCTTTGAACCAAAAGCTGGGAGCTAGAAAAACCATGCTGTGATATCTGGAGGCTGTTTAAAGTTTATTTCCCAGATGCATCAATACTCTAGTGCTGTTTTCTGTCCCTGAAAAATGTAGATAGTAGAAATACCTACATTTCTGAAAACAAGAATATAAAAGTTATTTTTACAATACAGACTTTTAAACTCTGAAAATTAAGATAGAAAAAATGTGATATGACACATTTTATTCTTTAATTTTAATTTTAGGGTTATTTTTATGCCTAACATATTATCATTTGACATAGTAGCAGTCTGTATGGACAGCTGATATTGTAGAGAGCATAAGATATAGACTAACACCTCTTTTTAAAGAAAAAATTTAGGTTTAAATTATATATATATGTATCCGATCATTTCATACTGACAATTAACAATGTATGGAAAGTTGAAATCTGTGATCTTTGCTAGGAAAATTCTTCCTAAATAATCTGCTATACAAGAAAAGGAGCAGAATAGCTAATTTTAATATTTCTGTATTGAATGTTCTGTTTTGTCAGGCAAGTTAAGGAGATACTAGTGGCTTTTTATCACCTTTCCTTTCCCTGTACACTGCTCTATACCCACGGATACCCAATTAAGCATTCCAATTATTGAAATAACTGAGATTTGGGTTATTCTGATTCTCCTGATAAAATCCTATGACTCCCAGACACTACACCCTAACCACTGCATATAAAACAGGGTATGTCTTAGTACTCTTACTATCTCTTACTTCTGAATTTAGGAAATGGCTAATCACATTGGAAAGATACCATTTGTTTCCAAATTATTCTGCTTTTAACTAAGATGTGCAAAATAATCAAAATTTTGCAGAAAATGTGTTATCTTCCGGCTCCACATGAATTGTTTTTCCTTTCACAAATTCCAAATGCTATCATTTACAGATTAACTACTGACCTCAGTTCTTTGGCCATAATTGCCAAAGAGATGATTTATGTCTTATAAATTACTGGCAAGTACAAAAGCAGAGAAACACCTTGTGTGCTTCACAAATCCTGATGGAAATGTACTCACCATTATTAAATATCACATAAAGAAAGTACAGTTAAAATTAATCAGGTCACAGGCTAAATCCATCCAAAACAAGTATAAGTTCATGTTACAAATAAGTAAGTACTGGAAAGTCTTATGATTGAGACTTGAAGAAACCCATATAAATATATGCAGGCAAATGTTTTGCAAAGTCATAGAGGTGGGTACATGGATGAAGAGTAAATGTAATAGTGCAGTTAAATCAGCTCTGAAAACTCCACCTCTAAATGAATGGTCAACAGAAATGAGGAGGTTCTACTAAGGCAAGGGTAATTCTGTACCCATCTTGTTTCTTATGTACTTTCCCAAAATATTTGCTAAAGACCAATATCCATGATACCTTTGTTTAACCAGACTGGTAGTGCTTGCCTGTTAAGAGAAACAGGATGGTTTGATTCTTGTAGGCCTAGCATGTACCCAATATTTACATTTTATTTACTGTGACAGTAACAGATAGAAAATTCCACGCATACAAGAAATATTACATTAATAGTCTTCCTCATGCCTTAAAAAACTTGACATAAATGGAAAAGTATATTTAAAACATGACAGCATAAACTGATAATTCAGTAATAATGTTCAGTGTTTGAAATTACTTCCACAAAGAGGTTTTATGTTTGGAGAAACTTGGCAATTGTAATCTTTTTTACTAAAAAAACGCAGGGACTTTGAGAATGAAGACCTTGGGCCCACTGTAGGAGAGGATCTGGTTTAAGACCAGCTAGAAAACCTGAACGTACACAAGTTCATGGGACCTGATGAAATCCATCCACAGGGCCTGAAGGAGCTGGCAGATGAAGTTGCTAAGCCACTGGCCATCATATTTGAAAAGTCATAGCCGTCACATGAAGTTCCCAATGACTGGAAAAAGGGAAATATAACCCCCATTTTCATGAAGGGGAAAATGGATGACCCAGGGAATTACAGACCAGTCAGTCTCACCTCTGTGCCTGGCAAAATCTTGGAGCAGATTCTCCTGGAAGGCACACTAAGGCACATGAAAAACAATAAGGTGCTTGGTGACAGCCAGCATGGCTTCACTAAGGGGAAATCCTGCCTGACCAATTTGGTGGCCTTCTATGATGGGGCTACAGAACTGATGGACAGGGGCAGAACAGTTGATGTCATCTACCTGGACTTGTACAAAGCATTCGACACTGTCCCGCATGACGTCCTTGTCTCTAAATTGGAGAGACATCAATTTGATAGGTGGATCACTTGGTGGATAAAGAATTGGCTGGATGGCCGCCACCCAGAGGGACCTTGACACCCTTGTGAGGTGGGCTGATGCCAACCTCATGAAGTTTAACCATGACAAGTGCAAGGTCCTACACCTGGGTCGGAGCAATCCCAGGCACAGCTACAGATTGGGCAAAGAAGAGATTCAGAGCAGCCCTGCAGAGAAGGACTTGGGGGTGCTGGACGATGAGAAAATGAACATGAGCCGGCAGTGTGCGCTTGCAGCCCAGAAAGCCAACCGTATCCTGGGCTGCACCAAGAGGAACGCGACCAGCAGGTTGAAGGAGGTGACCCTGCCCCTCTACTCTGCTCTCGTGAGACCTCACCTGGTGTATTGTGTGCAGTTCTGGTGTCCTCAACATAAAAAGGACATGGAACTGCTGGAACAAGTCCAGAGGAGGGCCATGAGGATGATCAGGGGACTGGAGCACCTCCTGTATGAAGACAGGCTGAGGAAGTTGGGGCTGTTCAGCCTGGAGAAGAGAAGGCTGCGTGGAGACCTCATAGAAGCCTTCCAGTATCTGAAGGGGGCCTATAGGGATGGTGGGGAGGGAATCTTCATTAGGGACTGTAGTGACAGGACAAGGGTTAACAGGTTAAAACTTAAACAGGGGAAGTTTAGATTGGATATAAGGAAGAAATTCTTTCCTGTTAGGGTGGTGAGGCACTGGAATGGGTTGCCCAGGGAGGTTGTGAATGCTCCATGCCTGGCAGTGTTCAAGGCCAAGTTGGATGAAGCCTTGGGTGGCATGCTTTAGTGTGAGGTGTCCCTGTCCATGGCAGGTGTGTTGGAACTAGATGATCTTGAGGTCTTTTCCAACCCTAACTATTCTATGATTCTATGATTCTAAAAGCTATTATTATTGCTAATAGTCTAACATGGCCTTCAAACAGAAGTCACATATGTGTTTTGAAGATGTTAATTTATAAAATGCATTTATTTATTTTCACTGATAAAAGACCATCGTGATTTCTAAAGAAAGACAGTGAGCTATGTGAAAATTCACGAGTTTGTGCCTCTTTTTTAACCTAAATTTTGAAAATTCTTAAAGTTTGGAAAGGAGAAAACAGAAACCACAGAAATCTATTGGGATGTAAGAATGTCTTGGACCATAAGGAAAGCTTTCTTTCAAACTAGCATGCAAATGCACTCTCTGACACCTTTTAGTACTTGTTTTGCAGATGACGCTCTTCTGAAATGCTTAAACTGAATCCACATTAGTAAGATGTTTTCTTGTGGCAATTTGACTCCTATATTGCCTTTATGCCCCATGGCTTGCTTTGAGCAATCTCTGTATGAAGGAGCTGGGTGAGGCTTCAGAGTGGAGGGGGAGGAAGTCAAGGGTAATGTCCCAGTTCCAGACTCAACATTATTTCTGAAAATGCAGTTGACAAAAATCTAGTTACAAAATTAGCTTCTAGAACAAGTGAGAAGTGTGAATACTTTCTGCAGCTGATTTTATCTTTTGGGGACTTTGTGGTGGCCATGTAATGGGAACAGGCGGTGTTGGAAAAAGAATAGCTTTTATTGCTGCAAGTTGACTTGCTTCCAGAAATTTCTCAACCTCCATGCCCTGCAGTCAATCAGCCACTTGAATAGGCTGGACTTCCAATCTCAGGAAAGTTCTGCCTGGAGGCACAATAAAAAAACAAACACACTGAAATGGCAGAAAGACTTTGGAATAGCTTCACCTGCTGGAGAGAGAAAAAAAGTCAGAAATGTAATGCTAAGAAAACCCCAACACCCCTAAATAAATAATAACTATTGGGTGGGGTGGGGTATGGAGAGGAGGGGGAAGGCAGCTTTTTAAATGCAGTAGATGTACAAATTATCACCTAAAGAATGTATCTTGTCATTATTTTGGACCCTTTTCCAATACATTGATTACAAGAGCATAAAAGAAAAAATAATCCCAGTTGGAGGTCCTAATATTCTATCATGGCAGATGTTAAAGAGTTTACCAAAGAGAGAGTGGTAATTCTGCCAAAAAGTAGCTACAAATTCTGATTGAGTTGTCTCCAACTTTTCCCAAATTTCCTTTGCAGCAGTCTGATCCCTGAATTGGATTTAGCATCTGGAGTCCCTGCTTCTGTTTATTTTTTTCTCTGTGTGAAATAACCTGTAAGGAGTGGTGGGTCAGTTGCTTTGACATGCCTGAATTATCAACACTGTTTCCAGCACAAATCTAAAACATAGCCCCACACCAGCTGCTATGAAGAAAATTAATTCTACCCCAGCCACAACCAGCACAATAACATATTTTTGGCTTTGCTGTTGTTGAGCAGTGCTTATACAGAGGAAGGCCTTTTATGTTCTTCAGCCACCCCACCAGCAAGCAGGCTGGGGGTACACAAGGAGTCAGGAGGAGACACAGCTGGGACAGCTGACTCCAACTGACCAAAGGGATAGCCCACTCCATATGACGTTGTTCTCAGTAATAAAAGCTGGGGGAAGAAGAAGGAAGGGGGCACATTTGGAGTTACGGTGTTTGTCTTCCCAAGGAACAACTAGAGATGATGAAGCCTTGCTTTCCTTGGAATGGCTAAACATCTGGGAAGCAGTTAATTAATTCTTTATTTTGCTTTGCTTTCATGCACAGCTTTTGCTTTACCTATTGAAATGTCTCTATCTTAACCCACAATTTTTCTCATTTTTACTTTTCTAAGCCTCCCCCCATCCCACTGAGAGACAAGTGAGCAAGCAGCTGAGTGGTGCTTAGCTGTCGATGAAGGTTAAACCACAACAACAATTACACAGGTTTATTTAAATACAAGTGTTAATGTTGTCTAATGTGGTTTTTTTATTTTTGAAGGAAAATAATGGAATTATTATTATTCCTGTATGTTTATAACAATCAGGGCCTTGTACAGCTGGCAAATTTCAGTAGTTTGCTCCATTGTATTAATAATCTGCATGTAGTTACATGGAAACGTAAAGAAACCAACTGCAAAGCTTATCACAGGTCACATGCAGACACACATGGCATGAAAGGAAAACACAAGATTTCTGAACTCACGAAAAAGATACATAGAATACTGTTCAAATAATATAACCATTCCCTCTATAACAGTGCTCTGCAGTTGCATATAAGCACAATTCTATACAGAAATACCATACTATTGAGTCTCTGGATAACTAAGTTTTTTAATCAGCAATTATTTTTCTTTAGCTGAAGATAGCAAACCAGCAGCAAGGTAATCATAGATTGTGTTACACACAAGTTTTTGCTCTACGCAAATAATATTTTTCAAGACTCCTTCTCTCAAACACCAATATACAATTAACATTTTCAAAAGTAACATCACTGCTACATGCCAAACCTGATAGTGTATTACACACACTAAATTATTTGTAGTTGTCCTGGGTTCAGCAGTAGCAGTCATTTTTCTCTTTCTTAGTAGCTGGTGCAGTGCTGTGTTTTTGACTTTCAGCTTGGGAACCAATGTTTTTAGTTGTTACTAAGCAATGTTTACTCTGACCAAGGACTTTCTGAGCCTTATGCTCTGCCAGGGAGGAGGAGAAGCAGGGAGGAAGCAGAGACAGGACACCTAACCCAAACTAACCAAAGAGGTATTCCATACCCCAGCACATCATGGCCTCTATATAAACTGGGGGCAGTTACCCGGAAGGGTTAGATCACTGCTCGGGTCAGGCTGGGTATTGGTCTGCAGGTGGTAAGCGGTTGTATTCTCTTCCCTTGTTATTTCCCTTATCATTATTATTATTGGTGGTAGCAGTAGTGGTTTTGTGTTATACCTTAGTAGCTGGACTGTTCTTATCTCAGCCTGTGGGAGTTACATTCTTTCAATTCTCCTCCCCATTCCTCCGGGAGCAGGGGGGAGAATGGTGGGGAAGTGAGAGAGCAGCTGCATGGCTGAGTTGCCAACTGGGCTTAAATCACGACAGTAGTGAATGTCAACTAATACATCTTGTCAACATTTTCCACCATGCTTTGTTATAATTTATTCAATATATACAAAAGTAACTGCTTTGTTCTATTTAGTTCCTCATTTATATGTGATGTCGTATTTTTTTAAGATTCAGAAGAACATAAGAATCAGTCAGGTGATGTCCCCAGTGACTGGAAAAAAGGAAGCATCATATCCATTTTTTAAAAGCATAAAAAGAAGGTCTCTGGGAACTACTGACCAGTCAGACTCACCTCTTGCCCAGTAAGATCACGGAAGCAGTGTCAAAGCATATGGATGACAGCCAATATGGCTTCACAATGTGCAAATTCTGCCTCACTAATCTGGTTGCCTTCTACAATTGAGTGACTGCATTGATGGGTAAAGAAAGTGCAACTGATCTACATCTACCTTGTATTTTGTAAGGTTTTTGACACAGTCTCACACAACACTGCTAAACTGGGGAGGTATGGGTTTGATGGATGGGTTATTTAATGGATAAAAAATTGGCTGGATGGATAAATCCAAACAATTGTAGTCAATGGCTTAATGTCCAAATAGAGGTCTGTAACAAGCGCTGCTCCTCAGGGGTCCATATTTGGACTGTTACTGTTCAATATCTTCATTAAAGACATAGACACTAAGATTGAGTGCTCTCTCAGCAAGTTTGTGGATGACATGAAGCTGAGTGGTATAGCTGATATGTTTGAGGGAACAGATTCCATCCAGAGGGACCCTGACAGGCTCCAGGAATGGGCCCAGGTGAACCTCAAGTTCAATAAGGCCAGGTGCAAAGTCCTGCACCTGGGTCAGGGCAGGCTGAGGTACAGGCTGGGTGATGAATGGATTGAGAGCAGCCTTACAGAGAAGAACTGGGGATACTGGTGATATTGGTAGAGATATTTGGGATATTGGTAGATATTCACTGGTAGATGAAATATTAGTTATGAACCAGGAATGTGTGCCTGCAGCATAGAAGACAATTGTATGCTGGGCTGCATTGAAAGAATGGCCAATAGATAGAGAGAGGTGATTTTCCTCCTCTCTTCAGCTCTTGTGAGACTCATCTGGAGTACTGCCTCTAGTTCTGTGGTCCCCAGCACAAGAAAGACATGGACCTGTTAGTGTAAATGCAAGGGAGGGCCATGAAAATGAACTGATTACTGAAACACCTATCTTATGAAGAAAGTCTGAAAGAGTTGGGCTTGTTCAGACTAGAAAAGAGAAGGCTCTGGGAAGACCTTATTGTGGTCTTTAATATATAAAAGGGACTTGTAAGATGGAGAGAGGTTTTTGTACCAGGGCCTGTCACTGGCAGGAAAAAGGGGCAATGTTTTTAAACTAAAAGAGGGCAGATTAGAGATAAGGAAGACATTTTTCACAATGAAGGTGGTGAGACACAGAACAGGTCACCCAGAGAAGCTGTGGATGCCCCATCTCTGGCAGTGTTCAAGATCAGGTTGGAAGGGGCTTTAAGCAGCCTGGTCTAGTGGAAAGTTTTCTTGCCCCTGGCAGGTGTGGAGGTGGGGTGGGAACGACATGATCTTTAAAGGTCCCTTCCAACCCTTTATTTGATAAATTCTATGAATTTATCAAATCTCATGTGAAGCTTCATGCTATATTTTGTGCAGGGTTTTCTTCAGGGTTCTGTTTTCAGTGTTGCACTGAACAACCAGAATATGAACTTAAAACAATGCTTTTACACATTCTCTTAAAATTATTATTTTTTTATAGATTTCTTTTTCTTGTTAGTATTCTTGTTAACGTAACTGTAACCAGTTGCTCTTAGTAAAGACACCTTTAAAGTACTCAAGAAACCAATGCATCTTAAATTCATGCACATGTGCATTTGTACATATGTATCATTCACACAGAAAATAAACACAAAATAAGCTTGTGCTTTCTAGCCAATCTGAGAAAAAGATAATATAGACAGGAAATATTTTATGGACCAGATGCTGTGAAATAAAGTATAATAGGTCACAACAGGCAAAATCAGTCTGTTGAAGTGCTGTATCAGCCTGGAACTTCTCTCATCTACCAGTAATTCAACCAATACCCAGGAAAAAGAGTTTCATAGCAATATGCTGGCTGTGCATGGCTAGTCCTGCAATAATGCCCACTCTAAGAATGGCAGCTCTCCAGTAGCAAGTACAAATGGGACCCTCATTTCCTACCTATAAAGGCTTCCTACTGAATTAATGATGAAGAAAATACACTGAACTCTGACTGCAAGTTTGTCTGTTATTAGGCAGCTTCCCTTAAGGACTATTTTACTTTGCTCAAACTTACCAATGACAGGTTTAAAATACACAAAAGTGTTTAACTGTGGTACACATGACTTAGTTTGAAGGATCAATACAATAGAAAATTGCTAATATGTATTCTTCCTGAGTACAGTCATTGTGTGCCAAACAGCTTATTTTATTTATTAAAAACATCAACTGCCTTTGCAAGTACTTTCATTTCCATCTGCATTGCTCTTTCTCCTTCTATTTTGTGAAAATTCATTAAAACAGAATCCTAGAAGGCAATTAGTCAGCACATAATGCAAACACTGGTTTTCTGAGGTGAAACTCAGTAAGCTCATGGAATTTCATAGATAATCCATAATCATTCCTTTTTTTTTCTTCTTTCCCCAATCCCCCAATTTTCAGATACTGTCATGTGACTCATGCAGATTTGGTGAAACCAAATGATTGTCTAGCAAATTATACTGGGTACACTGCAATACATTTGAAAATGTTTCAAGCAGTATTCTGCAATATTTTCCAGTCCAGCTGTATCAGTTACAGTTCTATTCTCACCACCACCTCTCACTTATATGAATTTTGGATTCAGACATAATACCCGTAAACTATTCCACTGACTGCAATGAAAATTTTCCTGCTTTCTATATTGTCTTCAAGTGTACTAGTAAGACTGGATATTAAAAATCTTAAGAAAAAAAGTTCCTGGTTAGGTAAAGTAAGCCTTAACTAGTAGTCTGATATTCTGAAGTGTTTCTTTATTGAACAATTCCAAATGAAAAACAGGTCACATTTTTAGCTGAGCTACAATGATTTTCAGTACATATCTTGAAGAGTGAATAGAAGATAAAGATCATAGGCAGTCTAGCAGCTCCACAGTCCATGATCTTAAATCTCTATTGAGAGTACCATTGTGTGGAACACTTGACACATCTTTTGCCTCTGAACGATGATAATAACTGAATAGGAAAATTTTATAATACTAGTGGAAGAAAGCCTAGTGCTGTTTCAGAGTCTTCATTATGTGAGAGAAGAAATGGGGTGAAGCTACGGCATCTTTTTCTCAGTTTAAGACAAAAGTCTAGGAAACCTTCCAGCAGCTGCTGTGCAAAGGAAGAGCTTGTGCTGAAAATAAGTTTTGGAAAAGAGAATCCCTGTCTCTTCAGAGCAAAAGATTTAAACCACAAGTATTGCCAAATTGAGTGCTTTACTTTTATTACAAAAATTATGAAAATAGGAGATGTTAGCAGACATCAACTAAATAACACTGAAAATTCATTATGCCCATTGTTGTTTTTTTTTATCACTGGACTTTAACAAAGTCCAGATACTCAAGCAAGTAAAAAGATACTTTTCTATTAAAAATGACCCTGAAGGATCCTCATAAGCAAGCACAGGTGATATATTTCAACACTGCTAGATGAAGAAATTAAAAGAGACATGCTTAAATTGTTTTACTGAAACAGTTTCTGGCTTTTGTTTTCTCGTTCTTTTTTCTTTTTTTTTTTTTTTTTTAGCTTCATCTCAGTTTCTATTTTTTCATAAGCTAAGAGAAAACAGACATCAAGCTGAATAGCACACAATTATGTTTTTTTTTTCTTTAAGGTTGAGAGACAGAGGTCTTTTTGTGCAGTGCCAGTCACAGCAATTGCCAGTATGGAATAGATCCTCTCTCTCTCTCTCTCTCTTTCCTGCCTCCTGATTAATAACCTATTCCTGGCCTGTGGTGGCACACATATCTGTGGTGGCATGCATACACTCCATTACTGTCTGAGATATCAAAAGTTTACTTAACTTGAGACGTGGTTATTTTAAAAAGAATGTGGACTGTGGTAACACACACACATGAAATTGCATACATTGCAGGAACGTTTCCAGTTATGTGACAGAGCATGTGCATCTTTCAAAAGAAGGGAGAAATACAAAAAGGAGTGGCAGCTCCAAAGGAAAAAAAAAATATGTAAAAAGCAAATACTTTCAATGAGAAAAAAATAAACATAACTTACAGTTGACCCTGGCTAGGTTTAATTTATGGGGTGAAAATGGGACACACTCAAGCTATCTTATGCAACCATAACAGTGAAAACCATACACACATTTAGGAATGCAATAAGAGCACTATTTACTAGACAGGTATTTTCATAACTATACTACATACATATCTTATTTCAGTTTAACATTACTATAGCTACAATCAAGCAATATCAATTCTGAAAATATGCACACACTGAATCATGGTGTGCAGTGTCCAGAATACAAACTGAAGCTTGTGAAATTACTTTGAAAACACTTCTTCAAAGTAAACTTGATACAGTGGGTAGTATTAGAGATATTGTTTTTTTCAGTAAGTAAACACCACAGCTTTAGTACCTGACACCTCATCAATAGTATTATATAGTACTGTTACGTATGCAAAATGACAGAAGAATAGTTAAACTAAACCAGAATGGAGATGGAAAATTACACAGAATGAACTAATATGGAAAGAATATTGCTTATTTGTTCATTTTATAAGAAGTATGGAAAAATATAAAGCAATTCTGCTATTCAGAAGAGTCTCATAAAAGAGAATTCAGAATTGTCATATGGACCTGATGACTTCTAGATTTCCTGATGAAATATTGCATTTCTTAAAAAGAGAGATACTTTCCCCTTACACCATTCTGAAGAATTTCTAAAAATCTAATTAAAAATGCAGATTTTTATGAACTAAAAAGATGACAGGATTAAATTTCTAAAAGAAAAATTCTGCTTCTAAATGTGCTTAGGAAAAATAACCCCTCATCTGAAACATTAACACTTAAAATATTGCAGCCACATGGGAGCAAATAATTATTTTGTAAGTTCCATGGGGTGCTACAAAAACCCAGATGGCATTAAGTTTTACATCCTTGCAATTCATTTTGCATTATACATTTTACCACAATATGCTTTGGTAATACCAAATAAATCTAAAAAAAACTAGTTACTGACATTCCTTGAAGAAAATTAAACTGGGTCCCCACAGGCTTGTTCAGGAAAAGCATGAACAGCTTCCTTAAAGAAACCAAACAAACAAGGAAGTCATCACTGAGTATACAAAAGGTCAGCTTAATGTGTTGAACTCAAGGGAACAGCTTGAAAGGAGTCAAGAAAATTTGGAATTCTTTGATCTCAGTGGGAGCTGCAAATTCTTGGTGGATAAGACCCCTAATGAAGAATGTTCCAGACAATATGTAATGTTCTGACCATTAGCAAATACACATATTTGAATTCTCACAGATAGAAGTATTTCATTACAATGTAACAAAGCACATTCACTATGTGGTGTTTCTCATGTGTTAAACATGACAGCATAATGATTTGTGCTGTGTTATTTCTGTAAAATTGTGAGCTGCACATTCTCACTGAACCAGTCCATGTCCTCTTCAAACTTTGAAAATATATGCCAACAGCTGTTTTGTTGAAAAACTCTTGAAAGCTGTTTTTCCTCTACAAAACCAGATACTTCTCATTATTAAAGCAAACTCTCAAGGCACAACTTGAAGTTACTGTGGCAGTATACTCTCGTGACTTAGTATCTCTGGGTGACTTTTAGAGGCAGTGTAATGAGAAATCTTGTATAGCTTGTGGACTTGGTACATGTTTAATGCAACCTGAAAATTTAAGCCGTTTGATTGGGACTTACTTTGCCATGTTGTAACATACCAGCCTTAATTCTGTTTAGATAAACAATTCTACAAATCAATGTTCACAGATGCAAAGAATGAGAGCTAGATCTGAGACTCGTCATTTTATGCAAAATATTCATTTAAATTCAGTATAACATCCTACCTACCTATATCAATTTATTTCCCAGTATTGTAAACGATAATTATTTCTTGTCTAAAAAATATATTTATTTCAAATTTAATGTTAAGCCTATAGCACATTTATTAATGAAGAAAAGCCAGAAAGAGAGGATGACAACGAACCTCTGGCTCTTAGAAATAAAACCAGTGTTTCTGAAAGATGAAGTGTACAGCACTAAAATTACAAGTTGACACTTAAAAAACATGAAGGTAAAAAGTTATATTTTAAATACATTTACAGAAAATATAAGCAATTCATTATTATTATGTAAATACAAAGAAATCCATATATAGTTTAATAAGTACATTGATCTTCAAAACTCTACCTGCAAACTTGCTTGCTGAAACATTACTGACATTACTGACTATCTTTCACATCATGACAAGGCAAACTTCCTAACTTCTTTGATTTCAGTTTAACTCCACTCTAATTCTGTTTGAAGATACATGTTGATTCATGTGTTTTTCAAAGCTGACTCTTTTTAGAGATGTCTACCCTTGAACAACCTACTGACATATCTGTCAGAGTCACATGAATGCAGACAGAATTCTCACTGAGTCGGCGGTTTTAGATGGAAAAAATCAGCATGGTTAAATGTTTGCAAGTTCACTGGTAAGATGCTTTCTGCCCTTAATATAAATATGTCCCCATCAAAGAATCAGGATTCTTACAGGAGTAAACTAACCACTTGACTCACTAAGCTCATAAGGTCCGAATTTGACAGCATTGTCAGGTTAAAATTTCCCTTGCAGTGTGATCAACTTTATTAATCATTGTGTTAGCTCATTAGATTTAATAGATGAGATTTTATTTGCCACAAGTTTTTGAGTTGCTCATTTGTTAAAACCACTGCTACCATGAAAATTTACTTTTGGTCAATATTGGTTTTAACACACTTATGCCTAAAGAGTTGACAACAAAGTAATATGATTTTTATACACAATGACCAAGTCATTCTGAAAATCAGAATCTTACTTGTCCACTGTAAGAGATACCTGAGATATTCTAACTACCCAAGAAGTCATAACCAAAGACGTCTATTGTAATATTAATCTCTAGACAAGCACACAAAGATCATAGTCATATTTTCATTAACTTATTTACTATATTAAGTAGGTTGGGATAATATAAATGGGAATTCAACACCATCAATGATCAACACTGTTTAATTTTAATAAATTCCATTTTGTCCTAAAAAACTGTGGCAAATTTCCTTGTATCATTTTGGTTTAGTTAAGATGAAGAAGGGGCCATCCAGTACAGGGGTTTTAGCCACCACGATCTACAAAACCTAAGTTTAGAGCTCTGTGTTGAATTAGGTATCCAAGGTCATGCTTCAGTCAAGAGATCTAGTCAATACAGTTGGAGTGATGCCCTAAAGTAACATGACAAGAGTCTATATAGAGATCCAGAATAGTGTAAGATTTGCATATATCCTTTGCCTTATCACTTACCTGTGTATATCAGAGATACCCTAGCACATGTGAAATGGCACAAGGTAGCTACATGTGGGTAATCTAATCAAGTTCAATTGAGTTCAAATAGCAATTCAGCTTCTCAGATGTCAGTGTCTGCTTTACTGTGAGCTGAATATCTCAACTATTAAAGAATATCACAGAATTACAGAATTGTTGAGGTTGGAAGGTACCTCCTGAAATTATCTAGTCAAATACTCTTGCTCAAGCAGGGGGATCTAGAGAAGCTTGCACAGAATCATGTCCAGGTTAATTTTGAATACCTCCACAGATGGAAATTCCACAACCTGTTGATGCAGTATTTCCTAGTGTTTGACCACCCTCACAGTAGAATTATTTTTGTTACATTTAGATGGAATATTCTACATTTTCAGTTGTGACCGCTGCCTCTTGTCCTGTTATTGGGCTCTACAGATAAAAGCCTCATTTTCATTCCTCCCATCAGGTATCTGTAAGCATTAATAAGATTCCCCTTAGCCATCTGTTCTCCAAGCTGAATAGTCTCACTTCTTCTCATCTGAAAAGGACTTCAGTCCCTTAACCACCTTTATAAAGTTTCACTGGATTCACTCCAGGAAACCCATATACTTGTACTGAAGAGTCCAGAAATGAACACAGCACAAGAGATGTATCTTATCAGTGCTGAGTAGAGGGGAAGGTTAACTTTCCTTGACTTTCTGGGAATGCCCTTCAAAATGCATCCTTGTATGCTGTTAGCCTTCTTTGCTGCAAGGTACACTGACAACTTAAGGCCAGCTTGTTGTTTACCAGCACGCCAATGTCCATCTCTGTAGAGCTCCTTTCCATCTGGTCTTGTGGGGGTGCTTGGGACTATCCAGGTGCAGAACTTTGCATTTCCCCTTGTTGAAGTTCATGAGTTTCCCCTAAGGCCAGGTCCTCAGCCTGTTGAGATCCCTCTAAGTAGCAGCGTAATTTTTACTGTATCAGCACTTTCTCAGTGTTTTGTACTGTATATTAAGTTGCTGATGGTTCAGTCCGTCCTGTTGTCCAGGTCATTAATGAAGATGTTAAACAGTATTGGCTCCAGTATCAGTCCCCGGAGGTTACACTACTAGTTACTTGCCTCCAACTGGACTTCATGCTACTTATCTTAATATTCTGGACCCAGCTGTTAAGACAGTTTTCAACCTACATCATTATCTATTTATCTTACCTGTGATTTGTCGTCCTGTCTATAAGGATGTCACTGGAGACAGGGTCAAAGGCTTTACTAAAATCAATGTCAAGAAAACCCACTGCTTGCCTGTCATCCACCAAGTTAATCACCTCATTGTAGAACACTGGTTAAACCTGACTTCCCCTTCGTAAATCCATGCTGACTACTCCCAGTCATCTTCTTTTTCTGTATAGGTTTAGAGATGGTATCAAGAATTAGTTGTTTCATCACCTTCTGAGGAACTGAGGTAAAGGGGACTAACCTGTAGCTCCTCAGATTGTCCTTTTTACCCTCTTGAAGAATATTTCACACTCAGACACCTGGTCTTAGATGTCTTAATCTGGGTCTGAATTCCGCCACAGATGATGAAAAAAAAGGGGGGGGGGGCGGGGCAGGAAAATTTAGCAAAGTACACAGGGAATTAATCTGGTTATATACACTCAAAACAGTATAACCTCTGTATTTCATTAAATAGAATTTTATTACAAGGCATGGTTTATATTTAGTTGATATTCTGGTATGAAAGCTATGACACAGAAATTGCTACCATACCCTTTTGCTATATAACACCATACAACCTGTTCCCAAATCCATGTAAAAAATTGTTTGAGAATTAGAGAAACTCTAATCAGACTAAGTCCATAGGAACATTTCAGGTGCACGGTTTTGGATCACCTACCTAGTAAAGTCTTTAACTCTCGTACATCAGCACTGTCATCCCTAAAATGCAATGACTGCAAAAACTTGTGAAAATAATTATTCAAAATTTAAATAAAAAAGACTCTGGGATCCTTCATTTGGTTGTATTACTGCATGTTTATATGTAAACTACATTTTCTCAGTCAATGTAGAAGCAGATTTTTCTTTTTTATCCCTTTTAACAAAAAATTAAAAAGAAAATTACCCATTTGATGTTTTTATTCCAGCATCTGACTTTAACAAACCACAATATGTCACAGCATTCCTCACAAAGTGAACAGAGCAGAAGCAAAGGTACCCTGGCACCCTTGAGAAATTACGTTTCTCCCTGGTATTGGTAAAACTTGGAGACCACATCTTCTTGGGATCTGAAGCACGTGATTGGTGCCCTTGGGTTTTATGCTTACTTATGTCTGCAAAGACTATTATCTGTCAAGTAACACTGCAGTTTAAACTACTCTGTTTCAATAAAGGTTGCAACCTTGGTTTTTAAACTGATTGTTATCATGCTGCATATTCTGCCTGCACTTTCCACAGTGGCAAACACATTGTGCTAAGTATTTACACGGAGCTTTAGTGTTCCTTCCATAGCACAAACTGTGCACCCATTAATGAATTACATGACCTCCTTAAATGAGCTAGACCAAATTCCACACACAACCAAAACTTCCATTGGTTCTAATTTTTGTAGATTCAATAGGAGCTGAGCCCTGACTATGTATCTGAAGGCAGAATGTGACCCACTTCATCCATTAACTGTCCTTAGTCTGTATAGCTCTTTATCAAGTTGGAGCAGGAAAGACACAAATTAATGGAGAAAGACTGAAAAAAAAAAGGGCTCTCAGAGGTTTCTGAAGAGCAGAGAGACTGAACAATGCAATGGTTTGAAAAAACATACAGAAAATTGCTCAAATATTATCAAAATTGCTCAAAAAAAACATACAGAAATATTGCTCAAAAGAGCTTAGTCAACATTTTGAAATAGATTATGCTTTAATTTTCTTATTATTAGAAATTATTATTAAAATTATCTTTCTTATAGTTTAGCCTAGGGGAAATGGTAATGAGGTTAGGGATTTTCTTTATTCTTTAACAAAATATAAGGTTTTGTCTTGATATATTAAATTTGTGTTCTATTTATCCAAAGCAAAATACCAGCATGTGCTGCTGTTATTAAAATTAATTGTAAGGATTCAAAATGAAAATTCGAAGATGAGTTTAACTGTTTCACATAAAATAAAAATATTTTTAACATAAGGTTTTGACAAAAAATTGGTAGCTCAATAGATCCAGGTTTCTAACAGAAGTGAGTCTGAGTTATATTCAGTACAATCTGGGATAGTTTAGAGCAGTTTCTTGCAAGGAGATTGCCCTAATAAAACATTAAAATAATAACAGCATGTTCTGTGTGCTTTACTTTTCTGAAACAGTTCACACTGTAAAAAGGAAAAAGCTGGTTACAATCATGACCCCAGCTTGAAAATCCTGGAGGTGTTTGAGAGGGACATTCAGATACCCTGCCTTAAACCTCAGATGTACATTTTGTTTAAATGAATGAAGTTGGATGTTTTGTATCCCTCCTGGGTCACCAGAGGGACAGGTATCTGTGGGAAAATGCTTCAAAAACTTACCTCTCATCCTTTCTTGTTAGCATGTGCTATCAAGTCATTTACTAAAGAAAATCTATAATTTCACTTTTACATGAGGTATCTCACCAGCCTTCCAGAAGAAAGGTGATAACTGCTCAAATTGTGATATATTGGTACTATACTGTTAAAAATCACGAAGTCAAAGTTTTCTTGAGTGGAGCCCTTAAACCAGTAAAGCTTGGATCAATAAAATAAGGTGTGTATTCATATTACGACACAGTGAATTGTTTCAAAGCCCTGATTTAAGAAACTAGTCCCTGCCCATCCACTGAAAACCAAAGAGGGAAAACACAAACCCCAGCCAAGTGGGAACCCAGTAGAAATCACAAAATTTGGGTTTGTGTCTTAAGCTCCCCTCTCTCAGGATTCATTGTCTTCCATCCTTTTTGAGAGGCAGGAGTTTAAGACAGAACTGGAAGCATTGAGGCCCAGCTTTGCTTCAGTATCCACCATTGCACAAGGAGGGCACTCACTCAGGAGACAGGTGAACCTGCAGTGGAGACTCAATGGCCTTACAGATGTTACTACTTGGCAAATCCCACACGACTTGTTTTGCCATCTTTCTTACAGTGCACTTGCATTGATGCAGAATAAAATAAATTCCTGGAAGTTGCATCCTCCATAAGTGAAGTACTACATTTCAAGTAGTATAACAGCTAACAGGAAAACAGGACAGTCCTGGCCCATTGACAGCCAATCATGACTTTTCTGTGGCTGAGATGCAGTGCTTAAGGAAATATACACCTCAACTGAATATCTACAGGAGCTGTACACCAGACATGGATAGTCTCAGTTAAAAAGGGTATTAGAGATGGGATTGCATTGAGTTATCACATATTCTAAAAAGGTTGCTTAGATCATTAATGCCCTCTCAATAGCCACACAGAGCTGTTCTCCATAATAGGAAGTACACACCATTAAAAAAAATAAAAATCACTTTGACAAATTATTGCAGAATGGATGTCCAGTCACTATTCTTGAGAAACAGAATTGTCTGATAGAAATTTCTGACATATATCATATCAGCACAATCATACTAAAATCTATTTTGTATCCTTATAAACAAAACATGTGTCATACAGCATTATATTTAGACTTTCACCAGCATCAGGATTTTAAAGAAATAAAGCTTTATTACAACCTTATGACCTAGCAAAAATAAAGCAACACCGATTTAATTGTTTCTGATGATTTTTCTCAGGATAGAAAAAAAAAAAAAAATCATTCAAAAGCTTGTGATATAGGGTTTACATTTTCTGGTTTCAAACGCAAACATATATTTTCAAAGAGATGTTTATGTATTAGAATATTATCAATAGAATTATTGCCTTCAGTTTGTTTTCACACAAAATATGAGTCTCTTTTCAAGTTAATGGATAAATTTGCTCATCTCTTTCTTTATTATCAGGCAAAGATAAATAAGTCTTTTTCACTCAATCTGCTGAGATAACTTGTGCCCATGCCAAAAGGTGATCTGTTCTAATCAACTTTGTGAAGTCTGATGGAATTACACTGAACATATTTCATACCTGACACAACTACAGAATGATACAGTTCAGGACAAACATTGGTGACCTGAATAATACATGACAGACAGATGACCGGGTGAGAAAAGTAATTTTTCACCTACACCACTTGAGTTTCTTTATTAAAGGCTGAGACATATTTGATGGAAAGAAGGCTGCTTTGCCAGCTAAAAGCCGGTGTGTTTTATTAATAGCTCAGTCAGTATTCCTTTGCCATTTTACTACTTGAAACATTGTTTTGACAATAAAATACTACATGCATCTAGTTTGCATGGAAAGTACCATGAAAAATACCACCGACACTACTAAGATAAAAGAAAATATTTAAGAGCTATGAAGTTGTTAATTATTTAACGGTTAATTCTTAATAGCTGTACATAGTTTAAATACAGTGTAAAAATTCACATAAAGTAGAAAGGTATTCTGGAAATAAAACAACTATGTAATCACAAGAGAATTAACAAATAACTGCAAATTAGTAGAAATTATCTTTCCCATGAGCAAGCGAGTAGATACAATACATTTAAGAATAAATGTACTTTTCATAAAAGGCAAGTAAATTTGGCCTTAACAATAAGATATTGTTTTATGTGACTTGACTTACGTAGCGTTTTGACAAAAAAGGTTAAGTGTATGACAAACAATAACATCTTTGAAGTTGGCCTGTGAAAAAGTGAACTGCCTCAAGTATTTCTGTGTCTGACAACACACCAAGTTTTACTTTTGGCTGTATTTTTCCTTTGCTGACAGCAGCCAGGACAAATAGTTTTCTACAGATTCATAGTGTATAGAACCAGTGATTCCAAAAGATAGACAGAGAGCACATGCTCATACTGTCCTAATGATGCTTGTTCCATCAATTTAATAAATGGGGCCCTTCCACCCACCACTGCTATCATGAACTCTCAACAATTTCTTTTCTATGCTTATAGAAACTTAAAACTTGAAATGAAATCCCAGAAACTTCGTGTGATACTATTCTACTTGCTATAAAAGAAAAACATACCAGATATATTTAAACTACATTTCTCCAGTTATTGCTTTTATGGCCTTTTGAAGCTAATTGAATGCACATGTCATACTGAAAATAGTCTAAAAGCTGCTATAAGTTTAAATGTGAGTACAAAAAATGACCATGGACCAGATATGGATAGGAAATATCCTATATAATCAATCACAAATATTTCTCTTGAGAGAATAAGAACTTGTTCCTTGATACAGGAAAATACACAAAAAGTTGACCTAAGACAAATAAAACTAATTTGAAATATACAGTGTATGATATTGGCCAGGTTTTGCTAACATTAGAAGCATTGCGTATTTATACAACATTTATATGCATCTTTAAAGGTATTTTAAACTCAACTGCAATCAGAAGTTGTTCTAGATCTGCAAATGGCTTTAAAATTCTCTGGTTTGCTACATATATATATATATATATATATATATATATATATATATATATATATATAACACAAACCATTTTTTCACTTGGGAAGACTAGTTTTTTAGGTTCTACTAAGTCTTGACTTTTCAGAGAGGAGTCAAACAGCCACAGAGAAATGGCTTACTGTCACATGTACATGGAGCCTTTGTCTTAACTGCAACAAATATTTCTTCATGTGAGTAAGCTTTGATATTTCTGATGAAGCCCACAGACTTGCCTTATCTGGATCAGTTTAGCTGATCCAGAAGAGGGGTCTTATTAAGCATAATCTAACTTTCTTAATAGCGAATTACTTGACAAAAATTACACAGATATACTTTTCCAGATTAAGTGTTTCAATGGCTGCTTGTGGTACTATTTAAAAAGCCGAAAAGATCATGATCAATGATATTGTACAAAGACATCTTCAAGCTAATATTCAGAATAATACTTTAGACCACAAGCTGTTATTAAGAGGAGGTGGACTGCAAAGCCAGATGCTGAGAGATTTCACATCAAGAACAGCTACTGGGAAACCAGTGAAAAAAACATTGGTAGGGGTTTTCAGACTAATGCAGAACATGATATCTAAGAGGCATACAAAGTGCACAGAACCCAGTGATTTTATAGATGGAAACTGGAGCCTAAATCTCCTGCATCCCATCATTATTCAACTAAGACACCACACACATCTACACACATATTTTTAAATAAGAGGAGACCGTTGGTGTCGTGGTTTAAACAAAGTCAGCCATAAACCACACAGCCTGTCCACTCACTCCCCTCTTCTAGCCCTCCCCCTGCTCCTGGGGGGACGGAGAGGAGAATCGAAAAGAATGCAACTCCCATGGGTTGAGATAAGAACAGTTTAGTAACTAAGGTATAACACAAATCACTACTGCTACCACCAATAATAATAATGATGAAGAAAACAAAAGGAAACAATACAACACCTCAACACCAGCCGACCAATAACTCGCCCCACTCCCCTCAGCCGAGCACCAACTGATACCTCCTCTAACCCTGCAGAGAACTAGCCCTTCCAGGTAAAACCCCCGTTAAATCCTGGGCATGACATGCTGTGGTATGGAATACCTCTTTGGTCAGTTTAGGTCAGGTGTCCTGTCTCTGCTTCCTCATGGCTTCCCCTCCTCCCTGGCAGAGCATGAGACTCACAAAGTCCTTGGTCAGACTAAAACATTTGAGCAGCAACTAAAAACATCGCTGTTATTAACACTGTTCCCAGGCCAAAAATCAAAACCACAGTGTTGCACCAGCCACTAAGAAGGAGAAGAATTACTGCTACTGCTAAACCCTGGACAGTTGGAAAACCTTTTTCATCACAATAACACAATCAAGTTAAAACCTTAAATTCTTTCAAAAAATTCTGATTGCGTATGTGCTCCAGTCACTGCTTTAGCTGAACAGAGTAAAGAGCAATTTTAAAAGATGTGCAGCTTTGACAGTATTTATCATAGCAGCCATGTCATTATGCATCACTTTTTTTCTGAACTGAGCAAAGATTCTTCATCTTACAGAAGTTTGCAGCATATTAATATTTTATTTGTGAAGATTAGACCTGTTTGCTTCTCATCAAAATGCAGATTTCTTCTTAATTTGAACTTTTTTCTGCCAGAATGGTGCAGAAATGTACGTTTAATTTATGACTTTCCATAACAACAAACCTAAGGTTCATTATTTGAGCTTTAGAGAGTGCAACGCATCTGCCAGAAGCTGTTGGCAACAGCAGTGACTAAGCTGAAATGTCTATGAATTCCTCCAGGAATCAAAGTTGTGGTCAATGGCACAGAATCTAGCTGGAGGTCTGTGACTAGTGGAGTTCCTCAGGGGTCGGTGCTGGGACCAGTGCTGTTTAATATTTTCATCAATGACCTGGATGAGGGAACTGAGTGCACCATCAGCAAGTTTGCTGATGACACAAAACTGGGAGGAGTGGCTGACACACCAGAAGGCTGTGCTGCCATTCAGCGAGACCTGGACAGGCTGGAGAGTTGGGCGGGGAGAAACTTGATGAAATTTAACAAGGGCAAGTGTAGAGTCTTGCATCTGGGGAAGAACAACCCCATGTACCAGTACAGGTTGGGGGTTGACCTGCTGGAAAGTAGCAAAGGGGAAAGGGACCTGGGGGTCCTGGTGGATAGGAGGATGACCATGAGCCAGCAATGTGCTCTTGTGGCCAAGAAGGCAAATGGCATCTTAGGGTGCATTAGAAAGGGAGTGGTTAGTAGGTCAAGAGAGGTTCTCCTCCCCCTCTACTCAGCCTTGGTGAGGCCGCATCTGGAATATTGCGTCCAGTTCTGGGCCCCTCTGTTCAAGAAGGACAGGGAATTGCTTGAAGGAGTCCAGCGCAGAGCCACAAAGATGGTTAAGGGAGTGGAACATCTCCCTTATGAGGAGAGGCTGAGGGAGCTGGGTCTCTTTAGCTTGGAGAAGAGGAGACTGAGGGGTGACCTCATCAATGTTTACAAATATGTAAAGGGTAGGTGTCAGGATGATGGAGCTAGGCTTTTTACAGTGATATCCAGTGATAGGACAAGGGGCAATGGGTGTAAACTGGAGCATAGGAAGTTCCACGTTAACATCAGGAAGAACTTCTTTACTGTAAGAGTGACAGAGCACTGGAACAGGTTGCCCAGGGGGGTTGTGGAGTCTCCTACACTGGAGATATTCAAGGCCCGCCTGGACAAGTTCCTGTGTGATGTACTGTAGGTTACCCTGCTCTTGCAGGGGGGTTGCACTAGATGATCTTTTGAGGTCCCTTCCAACCCTTGGGATTCTGTGATTCTGTGATTCATGCCCTCATGTTCAAACATGAGTAACGAAAAGAAAAAAAGAAAAGGCAAAACATTCATGGGGACCTTTGGAAGTAAATTTTTTTCCTTCTGTAAATGCTGAGTTTATGTATAAAACAGAAATATCCAACTTCTTGTGAAGCAGACAAGTTATATCATAACAATACACCCAGTAGCTGGGTAGCAAGTGAACGTTGTGTTAAAAAATGCAGGAGAGCAATTTGGGATCAAACAGAAAGGACTGTCTGATCAAACCAGACCTGGGGGTGGCCTGTGGTCAATCTTGGCATAAAAAGTGTGAAAAATATAGCTATGATAATAAAATATATACATTCACAGTTTTAATAAAATAAATAGCTTTTGTATTTTCATTATTAGTTATCTGTCTTAGTATTCTTGCTGGATAGTATAAATAAACATTGGGTATGTGGAAATCTCCTTCTGTTGTTTTCAATTTGGCGTATACTGGTCCCTGTTTAGTGACTGCAAAAAAGCCTGAAACCAGGAAGTCACAATGAATGCCCTTTCCAATCTTCATTAAGCATGTTGCTATGATATTCTAAACATGATCTTTAATATGTAAATCATTCTCTGTGTTACAAGCATTAGCTTCAAGGCTATACCTATGCTATCATATTTCTGTTGTATAATACCAATATTACCAGCATATTACTACACAGGATATAGTCCCCAGTTGCTGGATAGGAACACAGTCCCAACCTTCTCTGCACAGGATGGTTTTCAGCTCAACACCTGCGAAGTTTTTGTTTATGACAAATCTTTATTTACGTTACTGCAGATCCTGTTCTTTTGACATTGTATCAGAAATAAGGATAACATTCTATTAATAAAGCCCATCAAGTCATGGTAATTAAAAATCTCTATCTGGAAATGAGAAAGAAAGAAAGAAAGAAAACAAATGTGCAAATAAGAACAGCTTGTGCCCTTTCCTGTTGTTAATCAGCAAGTTGTAGCAGCCTGTTACTACATAGGTTTAAGGACTTCACGATTTGCTGGGATCTTCAGAGTTCAACCTACTCTTTATGATTAAAAGATTTCCTCTGTCTTGCCTGCCAGAGAGCACAGGAAAAGCTACACAATGGACGCATCTACCAGCAAGGGTCTTTCAGAGTCCTTCTCCATATTTCTTACCCGTATGCCATGGAAAGTGAATTCCTTCATACACTTTACTATTCACGTGATTCTCATGACATATCCTAAAAATTCCTCTATGATCCCAACCGATTTCCAGAAAAAAATATTATTTTTATTTTCATAAATATTAGAAGAGATTTCAAATTTCCAATCTTCTTATTCTTTTGCATTTTATATAATATCTTCTACTGTAAACTGATGGATAGACTGATGGTATGTGCTTGCGTGCATGTCCAGTATTTAATAAAATAGACACTGATTTAAATTATGCATTTAAAGTAATATATAAGTAAGGTAATGTAAGCATCATGTTATGATGAAGGATATCTGTATCCACAGAAAAAATGTGGATACATTCATATGGAATGTATACTTAAGTAGGACTCTTCTGAGCAACTTAGCTGTTAGGAGACATGAGTAAACATGGGATTTGGAATGTTATGAGACAAAAGAAAAAGAAAAAAATCTGTACACTGGTGAAGATGGCTGCTTTTCTAAAAATTATTAATAAAAAGTATTTTTTCTTTCTGGCAAGATTTTCCTAAAATTATTTTTGAATACTATACCACTAGAGTACCTTAATGAGGATTATGTGCAAACTACAGTGAGGTTTTAATTTTTTTTTCCCATCCACAGGATAGAGAATTGCAACATCTATTCCATACATGAGCTGCAAATGTTTCTGGTTGAGGAAATATTTGCTTAATTTTATGAGCTGTAGCTGCATTGTTAATTCAGATCTGGTTCTTAAGTTTCCAGGATAAGTGGTCACCTCAGGCTAATACTCTATGCTGTAGGTCTAGTAAATGAACAAATATAGCTTTCCACTAAACTATACCTGTCAGCTCTCAACTTCTTCATTTGATACATTGTTTTATGAGAGTTTTTCTAATCACAGCATAAAGTCTTGTGTTTATCTCAACTTGTATTCACCACCTCCTCTCCTGCTGTCTGTCAATTTTCATATGGCTCCTGGATATCTCATTTTAAAACCCAGCACACCCAGAAGGAATGTAGACTTTTTAGCATAAAAGGAGAAAAGTTCTAATTAAGAGGTGTAAATCCTTCTGTTCCACATATTTTTAAAAAGAGGTTAGAGCCAACACTCACAATTTTCCGAGAAGAACAATCCCTCCAGCTACTGTGTATACTACATAAGGGAGTAGAGCCATTTTAGCCACTTAAGAAACTCAGTGTATTTGCAGAGGGGCCAAATACAACAATCAACTGTATGAACTGCAGAAACCTTCAGCAATCCAGTGGTGAAACAGCTGGGTTTGAGCCATTTTTCCATTTAAACGTAATGAGAAGTAGTGAGGTTTTACTCTTAGCAGTCTGAGCCTGCAGAAGTTTCCTGTGTGCATTTTTTTTTAAAGTTAAAAAAACACTAAAAAAGCCTAAACAAACCAAAAACCCCCGCCAGTAAGTCCGTAGTTACTTATGACAATAGGACGTTCTTTCATGTAAATAAATGAATACATGGATTAATAATAAGAAGAAAAATAATTGCAATACCTTATCTTGGCTATGTCATACATAAAATTTTTACCCCTGTTTAGCTAGATTTTTATGGAAACATGGCAGCATATCTTTATCTTCTGATCTGAGGGAAATAGCAGTGATCCACTGACTCTTTGGTTAGGCCCCAGCATTTGAGAATGGTTCCCTTCAATGTATTTGTATACGTAACACAGCTTAAGTCAGTGAGAGTGTTGTAACTAAATTCTGAAGACTTAGGTGGGGGAAAAAAAACCAACGTAAAAACGATGAAAGGCTTTATTTGCTAATGCCTAGAATTCAAAAAACCCAAACCAACCAAACAACAACAACAAAATAAAAGAAAAACCTACAGAAAAAAACAAACCAAAACAAAATAAAAAGAACCCCACAAAAAAATCCGAAGAACAAAACACAAACACAGTCTCATGAAATGACAGAAGCAACATGAGGAATGCAGGAATAGCACAGTACAAGCTTTTGGAAATTGTCATATGTTAAGCAATCCCCGCAGCCCTATATTTTTTACTTTCTAATTACAATAAAGTTCCTGATACCCAACTTTAAGAATACAAAAGACTTTCAAAAGTTCCTCAAATGAGAGAGAGAGCAATCACAGATTTCATCAGTTTCAGACAACCCCCAAGATCAATACATTTCAAAGCATACCCCAAACAAACTGGTTAAAGTTGGATCAACCTATTCTTATAATTTGTTTAATTTTTTTTATTGCTTGGAGAGAAAAACAGGAAGGATTTAATGCAGCCAGACTTACTAACTTTATAAGGCACTTGTAATGCATGTGATGACCAAATTTCATCATTTGCTCTACTTGAGATATATTCCTTCAGAATAAATACATATAACCAAATTCAAGAACACTTTCACATGTTTTCTTTTCTAGGGGAGGGATTCCTCAAAGCACATAGCCAAACACCACTATTCTTAGTAAAGCCTCATCTCTGTGATACCAGGTAGGCTGATCCAGTTTCTAGTCAACATAGCCTCAATAAAACAAAGAAGGAAAAAACACCAAATGCAACTACACATTTTGCCACGTTTTTTACCTACTCAGGCTAATCTATGGTTTCAAATAGGCCACCTTAGCCTTAGCTAAAATACCAGAAGCAAAGAGTTGGAGCAAGAGAAGGAGCTGTGGAGGAACATTTGCAGCCAGCTGGACAGCAATCAACAGCCCTTCCTTCCTGCTCTCTCCTCTCTTCATTTTCTTCCATCACAGCATGGTTTAATAACATACCAATAAGATTAAATTATTTTTGCCTTCATAATTCAATATTAGTCTCTGTCCATGCCATGCAGCACAAAGCAATGTAATGCTTTTGTACAGGCCTTTACTGGGACCTCTTGACCAATGAGCAATCATCTGCAATGCTTTCTGTTTTAAGGCTTCATGAACATACTAGTGTATCCAGCCTTATACCTTCTTTTTAGGTGGAGCTAAATACTCAACATCAAGTGCATTAGTAACTGAGTAATAAGTATACTGTTTGTATAAGCACCAGAGCTCTACTGATTTTCATGGTTTTAATTTGTTTTCTCTGGGTAGATAAGAAATCTCAACAACACTGGGACCATAAATAATGTACAACACTAATAATTAAAGAGCTACTGTTCACTTGGTTATTTTTTGTTTAGGAAAACACAAGAAATAATGTTAATTGCTTAAAAAAAAAACCCCAACTTTAAACAGTCCAGCATTTTCCCTGAAATTAAATAATGAATATGAAGTAAGATTTCCAAAAAATGTCAGCACACATGATAGCTTATTTTTAGACATCAAAAAGAGCCTGGGTTTCCTAAAGAAGACCACTTCTGATGAGCTAAACAAATGAAATTATAGGATATCCGTGAGGACACTCTGAAATCTCCCAGTGAGAATGAAACAGAACATAAAAGAGTAAGAACCAGGGAGAAGAGCTCCAAATGTCCATAAAAAAAGATGCAAAGTCTATTTTATTTTATTTTACTTTATTGCTTTCATTGTTTGCTTGGGTCTTCAACAAGATCAATAAGGAAGAGAACTGGAAAGGGATATAGATTACAATTGGTCTTCATGGATGCAGCAGTGACTTAGATGAACATTAGCCAGAATTTAAAAACCATAAGGAAAACTGTAGCTGCAGTTTGACTGCTGCTGCAAATGCTGGCCAGTTCAAGCTGTGTTAATGACAGCTAAAGCATGACCATTTATGATCCTGATAGAGTTAAAACTAGGATGAGTTATACTCATGCCCTTGCACATAAGGGTCAGACTGGAAATGATTTGGCATAGGTGATTGTCTCTTCTGAAAGTAGTAGGTTTCTAACTAAATCCTAATAATGCAAACATAAAGGCTGGTAACGTACTTATTAGCCATCACAAAATGCATTTCACATTGGATGGTTACAATACATTATAACAGCAGCAATCACACCTCTGTAATAACAGTAGCAGTTCATTTAAGGAGAGCAAGTATACCTCTTCTTCCAACCCATTATGTGAACATGATGAATGATGATGGCAGTAGGCTTATATGGGAGGGAAGTAGATCTGGAAGGTGAAAGAACTGCCTTTATAAAAAATAAATGAGTAGCACATGGATAGGTATATCTGGGTATATTCAGGTATAAACATTTCAAAAATCACCACAGTGAGAGATGCCTCCAAATCCAAAGGTGGTTTAAATATGAATCAGGAAAAACATCCTCAAACAAAACTACACAACTTTAGAAATAACAGACAAGAAAAAAGAAAAATGGTGCTTTAAAAAAAATGAAAAAAAATATTAATGAAACTTGTTTCAGCTCCCAGCGTTAGAACCAACCCCTTCACAAGTCTCAGTTAGCCAGTCTTTAAGCCTGAGCTTTGGCTCACTAGACACTGGATGATATTTGAACACAGACAAGCATAAGGCTGAGACCTTGTGACTCAGGACTAGCTGGGCACTATGCTGCTAATCAGGTAGAAACTTAACACAGTACTATCCACCACTTCAGAGCTTCAGGGTAGTTGCAATAGCAACAAATTTGTAGCACAAGTGGAAAAGAAGCATAAGGGTATTTAATAAGTATTGACTACAGAGGTTTAAATTTCTATTCAGAAGATACAATAATAAAGCTATGCATAAAAGTGCAGGAAAGATGGAGAAAAATAGTCTTTTCGAAAACAATATTTTAATGGTTGTTTACAAACTGAAATACATACTGGAATTTGATTGTCTTGCTGGAGTTTGGTTGAGCTTAATGAACATAAGTGTAATTTAAAGTGTTCATAAAATAATACTTCCTTTTCATATTATTCAGGTTACAGTATGAATGATTTTTTCTTACACAGAGGTATTAATGGGGAAAAAGTAAAACAAACAAAAACTCCTATAGGGGTATTTCTTCCTTAGGGCCCTACAACAAAGATCTTTCCTTGATAATGCCAAAAAGAGTGGCAAGGAAAAGATCCAGCTGTCACATAGTTTGGAGTGTCACAAACCTGCTGAAGAACAGACCACCAAGTAGAAGATATTTTCTCCTCCATAGTTAGGTGCTCTGTTAGTCAGCCAGCCGAGCTGTGGTTGTTCCTGACAGAATTAATCTCCCAGTCTACCCCGTGCAATCCAGACAAAAGGTACAGGGTCCCCAGGAACATGTCCATACAGTCAGGACCTATGGTAGTATTATTTACAGAGATAAGGAGAACTGTCAGAACACAGAGGCTTCTTTTCATCTGTCACTATAGAAATTGAGATCTGAAGTTGGTGTCTTTTAAAAGTTCACATGGTTCTGGAGGTTCATAGGAATCACAAACCTCTTCTCAAGTGAGAGGACAGTACATATTCCACTGACAACAAAGTACTGAAAAGAATGGTTGAAACTTTACAAGAAATGGTAGTGGCAAAATAAACGACACTACCACGCAAAGAAAGATGTGGAATAGCCACAGTAGTTTCTTTATGGCACTCAGTATTCCCCAACACTCCACTGAAGTGGCATCTTGTATTGGGGCTTCTATCATACTTAGGAAACTGATTTACCTTTCTCCCCTCTCCTAATTATGTGTGCCTTTATCATCAGGAGAAATGTTAGATGTTTTAAAAACTATTTATGTTAACAAAGATGATGCTGTGATAATGTAGGCATTTCTTCATACAGTAGAATACATTCCTTGAAATTGTTGTTCTACCTAATCCTTGCAAAATTTAGGATAAGTGATAAAGAATAGTCCAGCCTTTCATATGCCTCTGTACATATGCCAAATTCTTAGCTATTGTTAGCTAAACAATTAGAGGGGTTAGCAGCAAAAGGTACTGCTCTGTACACTGGGATTGAGATTACTTGGAAAACAAAGCCAGGAGGGAAGATAATGTTCTTCTCTCCTGATTTTCATATTAGAAACCACCATATATCAGGGCATATCATGTACTTGGGGATATGCACTGGCAAGCAGGACCTTTTCTAGCAAACTCTGCACTGGTTAAACCTAAGGCCTGAATGATTTGGAGTACTTGTTGAGCTGACTTTTCACTGCTGCTATGGGTTTTGTTTCAGAAGGAACCCCTGTTTCACTGTCTGCTATTTGTTTTGCCAAAGAACCCATCTGTCAGACATCCACTACTGTTCACTCCAGAGTGCATCTTCACCACCAAAAATGGCTCTGAAATTTCAGTAGCTTGAAATAGTTTTATTATCAATCACCATTATATTTCCTGGAAATATTTAACTACAATGATGTGAACAAAGAGCTCTTTAGAGTATGTTTTCCTTCAGATTATGCATTTCAAATTCATGTTGTGGAAATGCAAGTTGTATGCTATCAATCCAAAGAAAAACAACCCAAAAAAAAGTCTTTTTTCCTCTAAGAAATAATTTATATACCACTCCTACAATACAGGATTTAAGAAGCTGTAACAAAAAACTAAAAGACTTCATGCTTGTATTAGTTCTTATGCAAAATAAAAAAATTTTTAGACAGAGATTCAGAACAAACTAATATAAAATAAATCCCTCCTAACTGCTTCAGCAAGTTTTGCCACTAGATTTCACTTTAAACCTAAACCAGAAGCATATAGACATATGCCCACACAAAGGTATTATAGTCAACAATAATAATAAAAACAATATTATCTGAGACCTAAAAATTGTTGAAGGCAAAATAACTCAAATGATTCTTAATGCCTTTCAGGCACATCTGAATCAAATAAGGTAATTATTCTTTAAAATGCTTACACAAAGTCTGATTTGCATGCTAGTAATTGCTATGCCTTGTGGCATCTAGCAATTGACACAGCAATGATTTTAATTATTGTAATTTCATCAGTATAAATACTTCAAAGTTATGCAAATAGTACCTCATAATCCACATAGACAGTTCAGAGTATTTGATTTACTAGTCTTGTAAGGCTCTTTGTCTATGCAGTTTACTCTCAGATGTGACTGTGCATTGCAATTGAAGCCTTTCACTCACATCAAAGCTCTAAATCATAACAAGATGAGCTAATTTTACAAAGACTGACACTTCAAACATTAACTTGCAAATACAATTATAAGATGAAATATATAAAGGACTTTACTAGGATATCATCTGGCATGGATACCTGCAGCTAACCATATCTAATGTTTTCTATGATGGTGGTAAGCAGTGATATTGCAAGGCCAAACATCTTGGTGTGAACAATTACAAACAGTCACTCTTGCTTCTGAACAGCTCTGTAAAATACTTCAAACTCTTCTACCATTTAAAAGTTGCATATTTTAAGCTGTTTGTGTTTGTTTGGTTGTTTGTTGTTTTGTTGTTGTTTTTTTTTTTAAAGCATTAGTAATTTTTTAAATAGTGTAAACATTTCTCATTTCTGTTTCTGATATGGAAATATATTAAAAAAATGTACTATAGATGACTTTTTTTTCAATAACAATTCAAAAGCACATCAGAGTGAAAGCATCTAAGATTTATTGTGATTAACGGAGGAAAAAAAAAAAAAAAGAAGTTGCATTGTCATCTAGTTGTCTTTTATTTACAAAAATCCTCCCAGATCATATTTTAGGTTAGATGCTTTCTTCCTCCAGATACTAAGCTCTGCATCAAACTCACAAGTAAAAAGTTATATATCCATTAGATCAAATGTAATCTCATTGGTGACCAATTCAAAGCTTTTGTTAATGCTTGTTTTGCAGAAGAAAAGCTTCAGTATAACACTAGTTATCCTCAGTTCAAAATCCACATGTGCTGAATGAGAAAAGAATCAAATCTGTCTTACTTTTTTTGTTTGTTTTTTTAGTTCTTAGTTTGGTGCCTGAGCTGACAAGTAGTCTACTTAGAGAGAATGTGGTAATGGCAAGAGATAGTCCAGTAAAGAAGGATATACTGGGATTTTTAAAGCTAGAAATGACACTAGAATCAGAGAGAAATTTTCCAGAAATTTCTCCAAAAAGATTATGACATCTTCTTCATTAGAATTGACACTGAATTCCTTTCTTACTGATAGCACGATAATTATATATTAGGATATAATAATCATATATATCTATGAAGGAGAAGACAGAAATAGAAAAATGGGGAAAAAGAGGGAAAAGAACTCTCAAAACAGCATTTCTATATGTAAACCTAATCTGGGAAAATAGAGATCTACAGTAAGATAGAAGAAAGGCCCATAAAATCATTTCAAGAAAGCATACAGGGAGCAATTAACTCTCATACCAAAAGAATAAGAAAAGAACTGATGAAAACTAGGAGAAAAAAAATATTTAAAGCAAACTAAAATACTTTTTAATGTAATGTGTCATTAAAAGGCAGAAACTACTGCCTAGGAATATTTTGAAGCAGAGGTAATAAATAGGCTAAAAAAGTACTAATTCATGGAAAAAAATGTCCAGAACTATAAACATTCTGGGTAAAATGCAAAGGCTGACTCTAGGGGACTAACTGCTGGATCTAGAAAGATATCCCTCCATACTCACCATTTCTCTTTTTCTTGTGAATTATTTGCTACCAGGCACTGTCACAAACCAGAAATTATCACAGAGTAACTTTTCTGAGGCTTCTATGGAAGTGATTGTAAGATTTTGCAAAATGGCAAGCATATAAAAATCACAAACTGTAAAAATTAACATGAAAACAATATATACATCATGAATGCCTTAGAAGAATGTATAACATTTTATGGAATATATATCTACCTGTTTGCATATTCAAATGTAACTTGGTCTCTCAGATATTGCTTCAGCAGAATCAAGAGGAAGTTGACACAGGAAAAAAACAAGATGTCAACATCAAGCATTTCAGCCAAGTTGTAGCCTACACAGGCAAAGGATGACTTGCAAATCTACTTCATGTAAGAAAACAGAAGGAATCACTTGAAAGGAAACACAGAAAATCAGACAGCAGCATAAACAGCTAAATAAATTCCACACAACAAACACTGAAACACTGAATGATAACAATGTTGAATCACACTACATAAGAGCATGGTGATGAAAGTGACATACCAATGGAATCACATGTAAGAATCTGGAAACATCACAAAAAAGAATTAGTTTTACAAGTGTTCCTAGCTGCAATTATTCCAGTTATTAATATTTTTCCCCCTTTTTTGCTCTTTGGTTCACTGGCTCACATATTCCCACTGCTTTAGTAAGTTTCCTTCAACTGACAAGAAATGAGAATGGTTTAATAAATTAAGAACATTTTTTAATGGGAAAAATTAGCTTCGTATGCCTCTTCCTGAATTTCATGTGGAAGCAAAACATCTAGTAATTGTGTAAACATATATATATATATATATCTGATCAGTCAATATCTGTTTCTGTCTGAACTACAAAAAACACAAAACGTTAAATTAATCAGAATATATTTTACACTTGAATCTCTATTTTAACACCCAAGGGGCTTACTTTTTCACAGGTGCTACCTTATTTCAGCACCACTTAAATCAATGTGGTTGTAATTGCACAATGCCTTGGATAAAAATATTAATTTAAGAATTCTCACTACTGTGAGCACAAAAATATTTTATGTCTTACCTGAAATCTAGTGAAGATATCAAAAAATTGTGTATGTTAGATAATTCAATGAATTTTTCATCCCTGTAAGCAGTCTTTCAAAGACAAATGCAAAACAGACTGAAAAAATACTATGGGAAAATCTTGCTGTCATTATCTCTGCTGCTTCAAAGGACAGAAGTCATTGCTTTTCTGTAAATCCTACAATTGCACTTTTCCAGCCCTTATATGTGTTTTGTAAATAAAACAAAACACTGTTACTGTGAGACTAGTTCTAAAAAAAAACAATATACAAAAGATACAATTTTCAGACAACTCAAAAGATGCAATATACATACTTTGGGTGTGCTTTTGGGGAGGGGAAGATGTATGATTTGTTTAGATGCATTTAAAATTCAACAAAACCTAATAAAATCCAAGTTTAAGTTTCAACCTCTTGGCTTTTTCTTCTGCTAATTAACATTGGGATCCAATCCAAAAGTATTTGCACAACATTCATTTGCTAATAAATTTAATAATCTTGACTATTGCTGGGAACACTGGATCCTTATAGTCTGAGAAGCATGTGTTCCAGAAATACTTTTCTTGTAACCATTAAAAGTGACTTGGAGCATGATTAAAAACCATGTAACACTAAATTCAAATTAAACACATTGGTAATTACATTCACATGTGTTTAGAGCAACAAAATAAACCAGTATGCACACAAATATTTATATGATGAAACCAAAGTAAACAAGCAACAACAGAAAGAGAACAGGATGGAAAGTGGAACATTACAGTCTATATTTTACCTTACAGTACATTGACACTTATGAGAAGAGTTAGTGTTCAGAATTGCAAAGTATGCTACACTGTTTTATGAAGACTTAAAAGAATCTCTGCCTGCTAATGTGGTGAAAAAACACAAGTTGAAGAATTAGTAATTACAAAATCATCTAATGAAAAAAAAAAAAGAGACCAAAAAAACCTGTCAGAAACATTTTTTTTCCCCTCTCTACAAATCCCAGTAAATGTTTCAGGGTTCGCTCATAACCACTTTGTCTTTCATCAGGACTGAGTGCTTAACAGTGAGGAACAGTCAATGAGCTATTGCTATCATGTCAGGAGATCCATGTAAAACTGGTAATCAGGAATTTGCACTCTACAGTATCCCATGAATGTTCTAGAGAGAAATGTTGGAACAAAAGAAAAAAAAACCAAACCCTTATTTGCTTCTTGAGAGCTCTCCCTAAAAAAGAAACCCAAACCAAACCAAAACCAAACCCCAACCAGTTCCCCCCTCACTCCCCCCAAAGAAAAAAAAAAGCAACTAAAACCAACCTTTGGGCAGATCAATCCTTATGAAGGAAGACTTCCTGCAATGTTCTAATTTAAAAATAATAAAATCCCCACTGCCACATACACACTACAATAAGAATTTATTTGCTACAAAAAAACATTGGTTTTCTTTCACTCATGCCCAAAAAACTTGAGATGAAAGAAAATCCTAATCTGTATTGCCTTCAGGAACTATACTCTTTAAGAATTCTGTATCCAGATGGAGGTGACTTTATAAGAATAAAATTAGAAAATAAATATTGGTTGAGAGATGAGGAGCTTCCAATTTCAGTTATGAGTTCTTGTTTGGATCTGGTCTCAGTGGTGTGAAGGTATCACCATTTGTGTTATTTGGTTTGGGTCTTTTTTTTTTTTTTTTTTTTTTTTGAGAAATAAACAACGGTATTGATCCAGTTTATGGCAACAAGTGAACCTCACCATGTTCCTTTATAAGTTTCCTCAAATTCCTACAAAGACCTCTGTCCAAAACCATCAGAATAAACAAAGTAAATTTAAGAGAGTAAAAAAAACAGCGTTCCTCCCAGCCAAGCCATTTTGTGAATTTGTCTTGCAATGGAAACGAATTAAAACCATTTTAAAAATAGTTTTAAGATGTATTTCTCAATTTACAGCATTTGTGGTCAGAAGGATTTCCTTACACAAACTCGCAGACTGCTGTATGGAGTGGTATAGGTGCAGGAGAATTTGAAGAGCCTTGATTATATTACACATGTATTTCATGTCATAAACATATGAAACATTTAAAATAAGGCATTAAATATGTAACGACATTTCCTGGTACAGAAAGAACAAAGGTGTGAGAGAGCAGTTTTTAAAAAAGCTTTTAAATAATGCTGGTAAGAAATGCCCCAACATGATAAAAATCCTGGCTTGGAATAATTTCCCCTTCACAGTATTCTCTTTGTTGTAGATACAGGCTGGGCCTGAAAAAGACACTGCTGGTTGCTTAAAAAAAACCCTGGCTTTTTAACTATTTAAGTTGCTACATAATTATTTAAAACCATTTGGCAGAAAAGATGGCTACAGCTTAAGGGCTAAGCAGTTGTTGATGGTTATGAGCAACACTGTTAAATAACTGTAATAGTAGTAAGAGAGGCTTCAAAACTGGGAGAACTTGATATTAAAAAAAAAAACCAAACACCATCTTATTAACACCTTCTTGCTGCTTTCTATAATTTTCCTTTGATATTTCCTTAAGTAGAATAAACTACCTGAATTTCTTCTTACAAGTTCTGAAGGACACTAAAACAGAGTGCGTACTATTGCCCAGTGTGTGAAGTACTTTGGATCACGTCTGGGGAACAAAAGAAAATGAAACAACCAACCAAACAAACCAACCAAACAACCAAACAAAAAAAACCCCAAAGAAATAACAACAAAAAAGAGACAGAAAAGGAAGAAAACAGACAGAAAAAAGAGGACTAAAATTTGGATATTACTGAAAACAACCTACTTACATAAAAAGTCTGTTCCTCTCACAGACACTGTTGCCCTGGCAGAGAGAAACTTCTGTATCCTACATCAGTCTTTTAAGTGGACTAGTCTCTCTGATACCTAAGGACAGAGAATAAAAGAATAAATCAGTGGAGAGCGGGTCAGACTTGGATCTGTCAGCAGTCATTTGAAAACCTCATGGAATAAAAACCTCAATATTCTTTGTTTTCACTTGAAGATGCAACCAACTGAATCAGTCAGAAATGATCTTCTGATTTGCTTCAACAAGTTTTGGAGCAGTCCCTGAATCTGAATGCCGCACTGAAGAAACTGGCTTGGCTTCCAGCACCTTTCTCTTTGCATATCCACAATACCTATTCTTTCAGACAAGTCAGGACTATATTGGGCAGGACCTTTGGCACAGTGTTCTCTAAGAGCAAAGAGGAAAGAGCACATGCCTTGAGATCCTCTCACAGAAAAGCTTTCTCTGCATGGTCAGGAATAGTGCTGAAGAGCCAAGCACATGCTATACATTTACAAGCATGACTAACATATTGTCTGGTAAAGACAAAATACCAACAGAATGAGTTTCTGATTGCCCTTTGAATTTAAGGCACTGAGGAAAAAGGTAGCTTTTTCTTGTCTGGCTTAAGAAGTAAAATTCATTCAGGCTGCACTGACTCCTGGGAGTCATAGCACGTCTCCTTGCAGGCAGGCTTCTTCCCTCTGGGTCCACCTGGAATTGTGAGGATGCAGGTAAACTAGGTAGGGCACAAGGTTTGATGGTGGCATGCCTCAGTAGGGTACTAAACCCCACAGGAAACACTTGCCTTTTTTTAATTTTCTGTGAGGCCAAGTGTATGAGATAAGCTTTCCCAGTCTTGTAAGAAATTTCTCTGCCTAGTGAGACTGCACTCTGAAATTACTGTGTTGAGACAAGTATATTACATATTGCTCTGGAACAAATACAGGAGGTTTGTTGGGGGTTGTTTTGGTCTATAGCAGTGACCCAATTTAACCTTACTGCAGTTCT
The DNA here is from genome assembly GCF_037157495.1 of Lathamus discolor. NCBI lineage: Eukaryota > Metazoa > Chordata > Aves > Psittaciformes > Psittacidae > Lathamus > Lathamus discolor. The sequence goes on along the minus strand of NC_088885.1, from coordinate 128,520,345 downwards.
CTTTGTAGCCATGAAAAGTCTGATAGATATTACTGTTTTGCATCTTATATTACTAGCTCCTATAACCCTGAGAATTTCCATTCTCATTGGCATGGGAATGTTTCACCCTTCCACATGAAAGGGAACTGGCCCTCACAAAGTTTTTTATTTATATACACGGGATAAGTCTCAGTAAAGGAAAAGATAACTTAGAGATCAATAAAATGTTTTTCTGTGGTACTGAGAAATGTACAGATACTAGAAGGAATATTTTTAATAACCAGATTTACACCAACAACAATGAAACAATTCTAAGAAGTCAGACAAAAAAAACAAACAAACAACAAAAACACACCACTATGATAAAAAAAAATTTCAAATAATTTATACGCATGTTTGATGGAGAAGCCTACTCACTACATCAGAAATCTCTCTTCCCCAAAAGTTCCTTGTGCCTAGCAAGCAGGATTAATGAGTGGTGCTTTTTCTATCTGCTAGGTAAGGAGTGGCTAGAATAGGCCACCTGTAGCACTCCTCTACCAAGAACCCCAGAGGATGCCACAGAGGATCCAGTCTGCAGTGCTAAATTACTGCATGCAGAAAGGCTCACATGGCCTCTTTAGGGAGCTCTACACAGCAGGCATCTGCCTTCTCTGCTGCAAGCCTCTTCCCTGCCATGGTGGTGCATGCATTTGTTCCCACTGGTGCTTTCTTTACCCCTCACTAAACATGCTTGCTTAATGCCGTCTTTCAGCTAGTGGAAAATAGGTCCCTTGAAGGCTGTCATTCCCTTTCCGTAACCCCCTGGAACAAAACAAAGAGGTGATCTGACTTTCTGCTCTCCAGAGTTCACTCGGGATCAATTCTAACAACTCTCATAATGTCGAGATTAGGCAGCTTTTCCCCCTCCTTGTTAACAAGGCAATGACAAAGCGCGAGAGATGTCAATTTCCTTTTCAAATAAAACTGAGCCACTCTTAAGTAAATAGAAAAGTTACAAATAAATAGGTGGGGATTCTGACTGGTGAGCCCTGCAGTACTTCATACCAAAGGTACTGGCTCCCAGGCAGGGGGGGATCATCCTTAAGAAGCTGAAATTAGGATTCCACAGCCTTTAAAGAGCAGATGCAAATCCCAGGAGAATCCTTTTTAAGGTTAAGCTTGAAAGCTGCCCTTTTGAAATGGACAGCTGCCAGCCTGACCACTGACCCCATCATTCCTCCGGACAGGGGCCTAAGCAAGCAGGGAGCTGACATCTAATCTGCCTTTCCTCATGTGCAGCAGCAAGCAGGATCTGGCACCTGCAGACCCAAGCCGCTGAAATTTCCTCTGGGTGACCGAAAGTAGAAAGCTCAGGAAATGGTCTGGAAATAGCAAGGTCAAAATGACCTGTTCTGAAGTAACATCCTTTAAACCATGTGCTTTCAGGTAGGCATTTGGCCAAATCATGTCAGACCTTCCCACTAGCGATCAATCTCACCTTCATTCGATGCTAGGCAAACATTCTTCACTCTGTTCACTTTGGTATGTACACCAATGGTTTTCCTTCTACTTCACTGATTTACAGGGTGACTAACGTCTCTCCCAGAGCAGGGCTGCAAATCTCTGCTACCCATACATAAAGGACAGAAAAATGCCAAGGACTTTGTGGATATAAAGTGTTACTTTTCCTAGTTACTGAAGTGATTACAGAAAAAATACCCTTAGAGCACAGCACCACCACTTTGGTGGAAATTCTCACAGTGTGTGCAGAACCTGAACTGGGCAAAGCCTGACAATGCTAAGCTAGCAGCCAAACTATGAAATAAATAAATAAATAAATCTAATAGCGTGTTTCATGCACTTCCAAGCAAGGTGTCTCACTGCTGTTTACACAACTGAGCAGGTGGATTAAGGCACCTGTCCTGCTTAAAATCACTTCAGCTTCAAACACTCCTGCAGTGTTGCATAAAGGATGACTACGTTTTAAAAAATCTCTAGATCATAACATTAGATATTTTTGGAAAAGGGTACTAATTGGTGCAGGTCTTCATCCACTAATATGCTTTTAAAGCAGGTCTGACTTCAAAGTGCTCAGATCCCTCTTCTAAGTAGCTGTTGCCTGCTGTGAGATGAAAAGGTCTCCTGAAAGCAAGACCAAATGAAGGAAAGGTGAAGGGACAGTTAGTTTCCTGCATGTTTAACCTGAGAGGTTTGATGCAGCTGGCGCTAGTGATGCAGGAAAGAGGCGGTTGCATGCAGAATATGGAGTAAAAGTATGTGATAAAAGATTTAGCAGCTGTGATTTCCAAACTGCAAAGAGACTGACATTTTAGAAAAATAAACAATGCTTTGAAATTCTCGTTAAAGGCAAGCCAATGGCCTGATCTTCACCATAGTCATACTCTTAACTATAACTTTTACTTTGTGAAGAGGAATACAAAAGGAAGAACTGTGCCTAATACTCACCTAATAAAAAGCATTAACTCTAAGACTAAGCAATTTGATTTAAATCAAGAGTAAAACATGTACCACAGAAAATAACTGAACTATTTGAGACAGAAATTGCTCTTACAAGAATTTTTGCTTCACAGGTAGGACCTGTCCTGTTCTGACTTCTTAGAGCAGTTATTCAGGACAAACAGCAACATTTATAAGGGCAGATGTCAGGTGCAGGTTACATTTCTGCTTGGTATTTCTGTATGAATAGCCAACCACAGCAGATGACCATCAGCACACAGTTCAAATGTCATCTGGTAAGTTCTCACGTCTCACTATGTCAGAATTTACACATTGTGCTGTGCAGACCAGTGTTTTACAATTAACAGAAGCTGTATCAACACTGTCTCAGGGTGAATAATCAAAGACAGGCCACTTGGCTTGGCCTTTTGAGAGAGGCACCAACTGACAATTTTTCTGTGTCCCAGATAGGGTCCCACATGCTTGTGGCTGGTACCAGCATCTTATACGTAAATGTAATAAACTCTAAAGCATTAGTACTTCCCAGTCTAATGAATACTGTGAGTGCTATACACCTCAGATATGTGCAGGTAAAGCTGGATTAATTCAAATATCTTTATTCAGGAGAATTATTTAATGTCCAGCATTTTGTCATTTGCTGCCAGTTCTAAAATTTTTTCCTACCATGTTTTAATCATGAAGCTTTAGGGTTAAAAAACCCCAATTATAAATATATAAATTTCACGGGAAAACTTTTGAATTCCTACCACACTGGCCTGTTTAGGCTGTAAAAATAACTATGTGCTGGAAAAATACATAATAATGAGGAAAAATCAAAAGTAAATAGAACTGAAATTTATGGAGAATTTGGAAAATTGATTGTTATTAAAGCCTTCAATATTTGTAAGTAAAGTTCATATTAAAAATCTCAGTCTTTACAGTATTTTATCTACCAGTCACAAAGAAAGCTTAAGTGCCTTTAATACTTAACAGCCAACATAATTTTGAAAAGTTACAGATCTTCTCTAGATTTTTACTAAAAGTTTGCAGTAGCTCAACTCTCTAACCTTGGCTAATATGTTTCCTTCCCCATCTTTAAATAATTTTATAAGCTATTAGAAGTTTAGGCCATTTTAACATGTACTTTCTCTAGAATTTAATGTAATGTTAAATATTACAGCTATTAATTTCTCAGAGAAAATCAAGATTTCTAGAATTGTTGGAAATTCTTCTGTCTAATCATGGAGTCAGAAACAATGCTTTCTGAGCAATCACAACTAGACAGTATTCCAAATATTCAGTAAGACATTTTCAGTAAACAGCCTTTAAGAAGCTACATACAGTAAAATATTTTGGGAAATACACCTGCCCCCAGTATATTATGTACAGAAATAACTAAAACCAGTAGTTTATTTGTTAAAAGAACCAATCAGGTCTAACCACAGTATCCTGAATCAAACATAGTACAAAATATATACCCAAACCTCTGTGGTTTGTTAGGGTCTTTTTACTGTTTCACAGGTACAATGTCAACAAAACACTGCTTATACAGGCTGCAAAACACATCTGTGATTAGCCATGAAATAAACATTTTTGAATTTGGTAAACTGTGGGAAAACTATCAACATTTCTGAATCCTCTAATTTTGTCATAAGCTCCCCTCGTAATGACCACTTCTATTTCTCACTCCTTGGTTTTTTCATGATAATGCTTAGTTGGCAAATTGAATCTGTGACAGAAGGTAAAGGAAACAATATTTTCAGTATGACAAGATATCTTTTTCTTCCTTTTCTGTAGGAGGCTGCCTCTATACATAACTGTTCGTCATCCTCTACCAGAAGCGCTCAAATACTTGAATCCCCTTGCTCAAGTCCATTAGTTACAGTGTGGCGAAATAACCGTAATAGGATGATCTGGGGAGCCAGTAGAGGGAATCAAGCCTGCGACCAATTTTTAATTAAAAATAGGAAATAAATAAAAAATTCCAAATACACAAATGGAAAACCTCAACATATACACTAGTCTACTCCGAGAAGAATTTATGAGGATTTGTACATAAACTTGCTCATGAACTAATTTAAACATAGACATGATAAGCATATGTGTCAGTTAAATAAAAAGCTTTCTTTCCCCTTTTCCAAAAAGTAGGTCATGTGGATGCTTTTTTTGTTTGTTTGTTTTGTTTTGTTTTGTTTTGTTTTGTTTTGTTTTGTTTTCCGGGAATGTTGTTTCAGACCCTCCAAGCAGTTCTAATATTCACCAACATAACAAAAACATGGCAAAAGTGCAACAAATCATTAGATCACACTATTTAAACACTTTGGTATGTATATAAAAAATAAAGAAATACCTGCCCACATGTGTGAAATGGAGATTGTTTTCAGCAGCAAACTTATGAAACATCTAAAGTTATTGGTGAGTTCAAAATAACAGCCTTAGGCACTGATTATGCTCTATTACTTTTGCTGGTAAACACTGCCTGAAAATGGTCATCCTCACCAAGATCAAAAGCCTACCTTGAGAAGTATCCTTACTCTGACGGCAGATAGCAGTAAATACTTATGTTGAGTTTACAAAAGGCAAAAAAATAAAGAAAGGAGAGGAGGAACAAAAAACAGATATCCTTTTATCTAAATTGGAGAGACATCAATTTGATAGATGGACCACTCAGTGAATAAAGAACTGGCTGGATGGCCGCATGCAAATAGTTGTAGTCGATGGCTCAATGTCCGGCTGGTGACCAGTAATGAGTGATGTCCCCCAGGGATCGGTGTTGGGACCGGTCTTGCTCAACATCTTTGTCAGTGACATGGACAGTGGGATTGAGGATGCCCTCAGCAAGTTTGCCAATGACACCAAGCTGTGTAGTTCAGTTGATATGCTGGAGGGAAGGGATGCCATCCAGAGGGACCTTGACACGCTTGTGAGGGGGGCTGATGCCAAACTTATGAAGTTCAACCATGCCAAGTACAAAGTCCTACACCTGGGTCAGAGCAATCCCAGGCACGGCTACAGATTGGGCAAAGAAGAGATTCAGAGCAGCCCTGCAGAGAAGGACTTTTAGTGTTGGGTGATGAGAAACTTAATATGAGCCAGGTTCAGTGTGCACTTGCGGCCCAGAAAGCCAACCGTACCCTGGGCTGCATCAAAAGGAGTGTGACCAGCAGCAGGTTGATGGAGGTGATCCTGCCCCTCTATTCTGCTCTCCTGTGACCTCACTCGGAGTATTGTGTACAGTTATGGTGTCCTCAACATAAAGCTGAATCTAAAATAAAATAATAATAATAATAATAATAATAATAATAATAAAACAGGCTGCAGAGAGTAATTTTTTTTACACTTTTGGAAAAGGCAAATGATTAGAAGGAATAGTTCATAATAGGGATAAGGTAAGGAAATATAGACCTGAAATAAGCAAAGTTCATGAAAACAGTTAAGTAAAACAAATAACACAGTAGGGACTGAATTAAATTTTTAAACGCACACAATAGAATACCTGTATAAAACAAGTGATTTCCTTCTTACAGTCATAAATTCAACATACAGAAACAATGCATTGCAGAATGATGTACTTTATAGGGTTTTTTTTTCTTGCCTTCTTAAAATATAGAACTGTTATGATTCTCTTGTGTGGATGATAAATCCAGCTCAAAATTCTACCCACTGTGAGTTCTACTGAAACATGGTACTGAGAATGAACTGAGAGAGAATGAATTATGATATACTAGTGGTTTGTGCAGTGTGTGTTTTGAACACAGCAAGGAGTGGAATAGAAGGAAGGGCTCACAAAAGGAGGAAATAAAACCCAACATTTTAAAGGGTTTTTTTGTTGGTTTATTTTTTTTTAAACACAATAATATTAAAAGCAATATTAAATAATTGAAAATAAATTAAAATCCAGAAAGAGTATACCTTATAAAATTTTAAATAAAAAAGCTACCAATGGAAAGTACTTTATAAATAAGGAAAGACATAACCATGAATTTAATGTCAGCTTCCGACACCAGTATTATTAAAACTATTTCTTAAACTGTTTTCTTCAAAAGCAATAGCACAATTAAATTCATCAAAGCTGCCATGTGTCTGAAACTAAAGAATTTCAAGACCTACTTAACTTCGAGACCTCTGAGAGACAAATATTGGGTCTTAAAAAACCTCAACAGACCAAAATAAGGAAAAGCAGAATAACAGGAGCATACTCAACATTCAAAAATATTGGAGATATTCACAATTTTAGAGAGCATTTGAGCAGGAGAGACCAGAAGTCTTCTAAAAACATGAACCACTTGAAGCACTTCAGTAATTTTCAATTGCTTTGCAATGTACAAGCAAGGAACCTTGATCACTTTCACAATGAAGCACTTAAGCTCTCTGATAATTTTACACCCTTATATGCTGCATATTTCTAGTACCCCATCATTTCCTAGCTGAAGTGGTTTTAAAAATATGTGAAGTGCTTCAATAATTTTAAATTATTCTCTGCAATGCAAGCTCAGAACCCTGATCACCTCAAAATTTAAGAGCTTATAAAAATTTGAAGTAGCACAATATTTCTGAATGATTGGGTATTGTGATTTCACTTGTTTTATAAAGTGCTTCCATTTGGAAAGAAGTCTGGTGATAAACTGAAATATAGCTGTTGGCTAGCAAATATAGCCATGTAAAAATATTATATTAAAAAAATGAACCAGAGAACATGATGCACATCCCCCCCCCCAAAAAAAAAATAAAAAAATCAAAACTCATGCAATACAATGAAAATAAAAAGGTATCCTGAATCTCCAATTGCAATCACAAGAGATAAGATTTGCCCCAAAATCTCAGCAACAAACTATATTTACAGAAACAGCTAACAGAATATACAGAAGGTACAATAAATCAAACACTGTTTTGCTTCCAGGAGACTTGTAATTATTCAGATGTCTAATAGCCTTTGCTGATATATTTTATGAATATCTGTGATGAATATTATTTGATCATTTTGTCAATATGTAAGGAACTTACACACATCTCACTTTAATATGCGCTGTCTGGATTTTTTTCAGGGTTATTTTTTTATATAATAAAATTGGACAGGAATATCATCACTTATACAAAATAACAAAAATATGCTTTATTTCTGCAAGCACTTCTATTTGACAATACACTGGTTTGCTAAAAAAAAAGAAAAAAGGCATTCTTATCTCTTGAAGGTTTGTAGACTGTTCACTGTTCTGAAAGGACTTGGATTTTAACTAATTATGCACATACTTTTGGGGGCAAAGATGATAGCTACCAGGTTTGCCCACCTATATAAAGGAAATTGAAGCTTCTGTATACCTCATTTATGTTCATAACCTATACCAAAAAAATAACCGCCTACAGCAGGAATTTCAGCAGTATCTGTCAGATTGCATTTCAATGAATTCCCACACACGCTCAGAAAAATATATTGAAAAATATAATCTCACATTCAGCATTCATTGTCTTCCCCTATACTTTCCTTTACCTTCCTCCTTCTTGCACACATATAGTGGGATTTCAAATTAGAGTTCACAGGCTCAGTGTTTTATTTTTCATTAAGTTCCCAATTAACATTTAGTTGAGACCTGGCAGTGGGCAGGAGGTTTCTCTCACTGCAAAGTGTCCTGGGAAAAGACAATCCACAGAAAAGGAATCAGAAAAAGGACTTCTGCCCTTTCTACTCAGTTCCAGGATCTATTATGATCATTGGCAACTACTTTGGTTAATACCATGTTTTTGCTGTTGTATCACTTTCTGAGGAGCCTGAAATCCACTCAGCAGGGTGACCAGCTTGTCTGCTAATGTGTGTATATAACTTCCATTAGGATTACAGGTAACAATATTCAGTGGTGGAAAAGCAACTAATAAGGTATATAACCCTTGAAACACCTTTTTTTTTCTAAACCAAACATTTCTGCAACTAGGTCATAAATTCCTTCTCAAAGAAGCAAGGAAAGACACTGACATTAAACAGAGGCCCTCCTAAGCTGTTTCAGCGAACAGACTAATCATCAGACTGAATGAAGCATCAGGACTTCAACAGAACTCCTGAAGCCAAGGAAATATATTATCTTCTGTAAATAGCGCACATCTTCTGGCTTTTTTTTCTCAACACTAGCATGTTAAGAAGAAACAAAACATTTCACATGGCCCTTAATATGAAGAAAAAGCAGAAAATAGCATCAAGTTATTATTTTTATAAATGGATGTGTAGTCTGGCTTGTTGAAAAGAAAAAAAAAAGATCATAAAAGATTCAGGAAGTTTTCTTCAGGTAACAAAACTGGAAAGAGAATGCATCTTCTTTCCTAAAACATTCAGTTACGTATTGCTCTTTCTTACTATGCAGCAACAGAAATACTTGTTTTGGTTTAGGCTCTGATTTCTTGGAGTAAGAGAAAATGAAATTATTCCAGGAATTCTTGAAATGACTCCATAAGAATTTTTGTCCAAAGTCCATCATCCTGTCAGTAGTTTGCAATTCGCTCTAGAAGTTTCACTCATTAAATATCTCTGACTTCCTTTTCTGGTCCCAGCTTTTAAGGGTAGAACATCCTAATTACTAAGAGAGGTATAGGAATGTAATTACTATTAAAATCAAGTTTACTTTAAGCTTCTAGATGTGTAATTTCAAACTGGAAAAAGGTACAAGTAAAGAAAGGATGTTTTGTTCTCCATTTTGCTCTCAGGTTTTGCACATTTCTGTTTTCTCTTGAATGTTGACTTAAAATGAAAATTGAGTCAAGAGATGCAGGTTGTAAAAGAGCCAGTTTAACATAACAGAAGTAATAGAGATAGCAAATACAAATAATCTGTGCAGGGGAAGCTCTTTTAAATAGAGGTTTTAATCATCATGTTTTAAGGAACTTTGATTTGAAATATGTTGGCTCTGACATGCCATCAGGATGATTCATTCTGCTGAAATACATCATGTTTCATTATTATTGAATAATGTGACATATTGATATAATCAGATGAATTGTCAAAACAAGGTGTCAAGTATGTGAGGCTCAAATGAAGCAAGTTTGGGGAAGTCCTCAAAAGGGACTACATGTTATTACTTTGATTACATATTTTACTCTGTTTTAAAAAGCAGGTCTTTCTACATTAGTATATCTTTGGACTTGTGTTTCGAATGGCTTTTAGCCATGTTTTTGCATTGCAGGTGACATTTGCATGGCCGCCTAACCAGAGAACACTCTCTTGAAGTAAACATATTTTCCACAACAGGGAGATATAAGAAAGGAAAGTCCTTTTCCTTCCACAGTTTTACATCCCTTTTGCTGGGTCTGGGCTCAATGCAGAGCAGTAATATTTTTACCTGAGTTTTTCCAGTCTCCGAAAAATTCGATAAGGAATAACACTTCTAGAGTGCTATTGGAGGTGACCCTGCTTGAACAGGCATTGGTCAGCTCCAAGTCAATCATTCCGCAAGACTGTGAAAAAATTCTAGGTTTAGGCTTGGGTCTCCATCTGTTTCTAAACCCTTGTAAACATTTGAAAGAGCTAAATATAATCTGAACTCCATTGCAAACAGGTGTAGCTGGTATGCTACTTCCTTACTCACAAGAGACTTTGCAATCTTCATTAATCATAAGAATAGTCGGACTGATAGGGAACACACCACTATTCAGATCTGTGGCCTTTCATTTTGACTAGCAATTATACAGGCTTAATGCTCCAATACCCCTTACAAAACTTTCTAAATTCGTAAGAGGTGCTAGTTTCAACAGAAATGAATACTTTCAGGATAGAAAGCAGAGAGAAGCCTATACTATTCCTCATTCTGTCACTTCTGCAAGAAAAGACTCTCTCCTGAGGGAACCACATATAAGTCAAATGTAATACAAGGTGTTCAGTTTCCCAGAGCTATAGTTTTGAACATACTGAGGAATTCCTCCATGGTCATTCTTGTGCATACCGAGACCAGTTGCCTTCCAGAGTAGTTCCTATGGCTCACTGGTGCAGGATATATTCCTGTAACTGACCTATCAGTGAATAGTGCACTGCTTTTACTGTATAGAAAATAAAGGTTAATATACAGAAACAACCATCTAAACTCAGCCCTCATGTTACAATACTAGCTGACATTACATTAGAGCTATATTCTAAAGAAAATGTAATCAAGCTTTAAGGGAAAAAAAAAAACACAAAACAACCAACACCCCCCGAAACAACCAACCATCCAACCGAACAACAAAAAAAACAAATCCCAACAAAACATTTTGAAGCATTTTTTAAAATAATTTTAATACAGTATGTCTTTTAAAAAACCCTACAAAATATTTCAAAAGGATATAAGAAATAGTTTGTTGTTGAACTATACTACCATTTCCATGCTAAACAAAACCCCACTTTATAATGAAATACTACTGGTTAATTCAAATCCTGCCTGAAGCATGGCACACAGTAATAATGACAACATCTAGTCCAATAATACAAAATCAATAGAATTCATCGAACTGCTATCCAAAGCAAATCTAGAATGTTATTTGGTTGATTATTAATTAAATTGACACCTGCCAAACTAAATACAAACAAACTTAATTTTATATGGAAAATATTATTTAAATCAAGACAAAAAGTAGAGTTTATGATGGTGCTAGCACAGAGTCCTGACAATTTTTATGCCTTCGGCTTTGACATATTTAAAGAAAAGAAAAATTTAATTGTATAAATTGTATAAATATAGCTTTTGCAAATGGTCTTTTAATTCTTATTGATCATAACCTTGGCATTCAAAGTCTAATTATACTAAAAATTCTGCTATATCTCCAGTGTACTGAGAAATCATTACCTGAAATTAATTAGCACTCCAAGCACACCATTCTAATTATGACCTGATCTTTGTAGTGTTTCACACACCATTTTGTTGATGCTTTTAAGAACTACCCGATAAACCTCAAACCAAATCATAATTTCCAGATAACATTTTTTGTGGTATCATAGGTGATACATAATGGAAGTGCTTCACAAAGCATTCAGGCAAATAATCAGAACATAGGGAAATCTTTTCCTGAAAGATTTCAGAATTTCTTCCAGTATGAATTGAAATTATTTTCCCATAGTTTTTACAGCTTTTTTGGAAAGTGAAAATAAGACCATTAACGCGCCTTTTTCCTTATTAAGGGCCAAGGACATAAGGAGAAGCAGCAAACTGGTGGAAACAAACTGTCACAATATTTTTTTTTTTTTTAATTATACCTGGTATAACCCAAATCGTGGTCTGTGAAAACAATTTGTGAAATTACAGTTAATAGGGCTTGACAGTGTCAGTTAATCAGTTGATCCAACTATTTCCCAAACTGAAGATTTGCCTTTAGATACTACCTAAAGCATAGATAAAAATGCAGAAAGGAGCATTTAAGTTATGCTCACAACAACTTTTGTCTGCATTGAACAATGCAGTACATTGAATTAGTCTCACTGCTCATGCTCTGGATGCCTGTCCACTCTGCTGCAGTTGCTATAACATGAACTTGAACAATTTTTCAGCAGACTCATGTAAGGACTGGCATCAAAGTTGCACATTTTCACAAAAAAAAAAAAAAAAAAAAATTACATTAAGCTCCAAGAGTCATTTAAGCTCTAAAACTTTCAGATTAATCTTCTGCACAGGTGTTTCATATTTCTTATATACCCATTTTTAATGTTCAATGAAGTAAGCAGTGTTTCCCTCAATACAGAATTATTTGGAAAAACAGCACATTGTAAATTCTCTTTCTAGCAATACACAAAACAGTTGATGCAGTAAACTTCCAGTCCTAAATTATAAATATCCTATGGCAGATGTGCCTTTAATTGCTGAATGCAGCAACTAGGTCACTGTAATTGGAAACAATTGAGCTCCAAATTTGCAAATACATTAACTACCTAAAATCCCTGACAACTCAAAGTACTGCTGCTGAGTCTTTGGATGACTTTTGGCATTTGTCATAGAAAAGGGAAGTGCAAGTTTATTCTCCTTTTCAGATTTAGCAAAAAGAAATCTGTCAGTCTGGCAAAAAACTGCCAAGATCCTTCACCCTTCCTTTGCCTATGTTCTTTGTCCCAGACAGCTTAGGAAAGGCATTGCATAATCTGTAGTACACTTCAGCAAAAACACACCTTTTATCTCACTATTGATCTAGACAGGGATCTACCTTCACAGATAAGGATTTCTCACAGTCTTTAAACATTTATCTGAACATGAGTAGCGCCTTCTCTCAAGGTCTATTTCTAGCAAGTATGGTCTATTTTAATTTACAGCCAATGGAAATGAAAGGAAAAAAATAGAGTGCTTCTATAACACCTTTCTTAGAGTACTGTTAGGCTGCACTGCTGTCTACATACAGATAAAACAGCTGTTCTAGGTGGTTTCTAAACACATGCTGAGCTCTTCACCAAGGAATAATTCACAAATACTTGCATATTGTTCTGATATTCTTGTATGACCACAAGTATTTTGATAATTTTCTCCATTTGTTTTCTATTCAAAGAATAATAATGCCTCTGAAGCATACTCAGAAGAGAGTTTTCTTAAAACTTATGGCAGTGATAATGTGTAGAATTCTTTCTGACACCATTTTTTAGTGGTTCTAACTGCTCAGAAGAGATGGCAAGAGCCTTTCTATCACATAGATAGAGACTATGATAACTAATAAAAGCCATAAAAGACAAAGAACAATAAAGAAGGAAAGAGCTACCATTTGGAAGGACTGTTAGATCTTTGCAGCCTAAATGCTTTTTCATTTCATGATAAATAGGACTCTTGGGTTTTTTTTTGGGGGGGAAGAGGGGGATAAACTCATCTAAGATTTAGCCAAAATTGCTGTTATCTGAAGTCACTTGGCTCTCTAGAGTTGCTTGATCATTCTGACACGCTTAATTCTAGTGTGCTTCAACTTTCTCATTTAAATATCTCTTCCCATCAATCATTAGTTCTTTCCTTCCTGGGTCATTGAGAGCATAATACCTCATTGTGTCAGCTGAAGGTGTGCTGACCTACTTTTCTTGGTTAATTTCAAGGGTAGGATCAGATGTTCCATTGCTTTTAGTAATTGATCTAAAGATAGATCTTTACTAGAGCACCCATGACATGGTCTGAGGGGCATTCCAGGCATCACTGACTTCAAGGTCATAACTGAAATGAAAAATTCTCCAATCAATTAAGTAACTTGACTACATAGTCTGTTCTTGAAAATGATTCTTTCAAAAAACATATTTTTTTTTTAAAGGTTTTAATGCAGATGATCATGTGAAAGTTGCTGTTACCTTTTGGTGTGTAGTACTGTTTTTAAAGTTTAGAGGTGTCTTAGTCATGTTAATTGTACATTAGCTATTGCAAGTGGAAAGGCAGTAATAAGTGACAACTCAAAACAGATTGCAAGATGTAAAAACTGAAGGATCATTTTTGACAGCAGAAACAATAGTTTGCTCGAGACAGTGAAAAGAAATAGTCCCAAACAAAATAATTTCCCAGGAACACACTGCTAAACTGCTAAGGAGGAGATACACTAGTAAGATTGTTCATGCTTTCTTCCTCTGGCACACGACAAAATTTGATTTGTCAGGTCACACTCTGCTGTGTGATTTCATAAAATGTTTCTTCAGTGTGCACACTCCTACAGGTAGAGGATGTACATATCTGCCAGGCAAGCTTCTGATCACCCCAGATTTATTTTTTCCTTTTTTTTTTCCTTCATTTTTCTTTTGGCAAAGGTCTCTTATTATTAGCAAAACAGGGAAATATCTGTCCAGTACACAACAGTACATGCAAAATAAGGCTCTCAAAAAACCTAAATAATGAACATGTAAAATGCAAAGTGAAGTGCAGCTTGATACTCTTTCAAATGTATGGGTACTTAGGTGTTGTTTCACCTATTTTCTACTATTCCAGATAACTGAACATCGTATAGTCACAGAAAACAATGGATTCACACAGTGTCTATATAAAGATTAAACAGGATAATTCACACAAATAAGTACTTTTAGCTGTTTGTTTCCTTTATTAGTATGCCTGTTTTAGAAAAATTATTGGGTTTTGACTACTAAAATTTTCTTTTTAGAATTAAAATCTGCATAAAATGGTGTAATATTTCAGTTTTGTAAACATTGCTGGCAAAATAACAGCAGCAGCAATAATAATAATAGTCTTTAAATAGCCTTTAAATTGTCTAAAATATAAAAAAATATATGTGTCAGTACAGGAAAATAAAAATATATATGTTCACACAAAATGTTACTATTTATTTAATTTCTATTAAAAAAAAATTCTATTAAAGCCTGTACTGATGATTTTTTTTTCTGAAGTCTATTGTAAAAATTAAAAATAAAAAAGTATTTTCACAAATGTATTGATCATGTTTGCCTTTGAATATAACATTTAAAATTATTATGAAGAGTACTGAAACCAAAAGAATTGTATGTCTCTAGAAGTTTTATTCACATACTTTGTTAGTGGAAACAAAGGCTATAGCATATGTAATCAATTAAACAGCTCAAGTTTCCTATACTTACAGTATGATAATCTCCACAATCAGTTTACACACAAACCCATGGCTGAAATATAGTCACATAAAATTTGGTTGAATAACTCTAAACCAAACACCACACAACAAAAGAAAGCTAAATTTAGCACATTTAATCCAGTCCATTTGAAATGTCATTTTAAACATACTATTAAGGAATAAAAAATATTTCTGGTTTATGTACAGTCACGTGTTTTATGACGTTATCAAAAGTTAGTTACTCTCCTACAGACACTAACAAAGAACTTAAATGAGAGTTACCTTCCACTTTGTTTAGAACTGGTAAAATAATAGCTACCACCCAGAAAACAGACACCCATCAGTAGTCTTAGAGCATTTACAAAGATTTTTTTGAGGACTAAAAGGGAGAACATGAAATTCTGTGACATTTTGCTGTGTGTAACTGTCTGAGAGAAAGAGAGAAAATAAAACAGAGGGACTGCCAGGGACAGGAAAATGTTCTGGAAATGATAGCCTTGAGAAAGAACAATGGAGACTTATCAGTGGCACTCGCAATAGGAAAAAAACAGTAATGGTTTATAAATTGTTTCTATTTATGTGATCCCTACTGTATCTAAAGAACCATTTTGTGTATCTAAAGAACCATTTTGTGTATCTAAAGAGCAAGATATGTGAAGAGTGAATGAGTCCTCATTCCTCCTCCAAAGAAAGATCTATCTCCACTATATTATCCCCACTGGAACAATGCTTAATACTGACACTTTTGCTAATTGCCCTGCTTAAGTCATGTAATTTTGTAGATGAAAAGTTTCTCTGCAAAACTATTCATGTGTATAAAGTTAATTACTTGTATACTTCAGAAATTCCAGATGGGCACAAAGACTCTTTAAAGAAATCTCCTAAATATAGCAACCTCTCTTTCTTCATTTCCCACAGGTGAAAAAATCATTGTTTGTTTTACATAAAATATGAAATATTTCCCATTTATCTTACTGGAATTAATAAATTATGTTTCGACCCCTGTTGGAACTGTGCAAAACAGTCAAACAATCATGAAATGTTTGAGGTTTAAAGGGGGCCCTGGAAATCACCTAGTCCACACTCCCTACTCACAAAGTCTCAGCTAAAGCAAATTCCCCAGTACCTTCCCAAGTCAGGTGAAGACTCCACAACCTCTCTGGGCAGCCTGTTCCACTGTTTGACCACTGCTTTACTAATGTAATTCAACAATGCAAAAGGAAAAAATAGCACACCAAGAAATAAAAATAATACCGTCCCTCATACACAATTGCAAACAATGTATATATTTTTCAGATTTCTTAAATATGCAGAACAACATAAGAAAAGATAAAATATTTTTACTCCTCTGATGAATGTCTGAATGTTTTACTAGATGTTAGAAGGGGGACCCTAAGCTCTAAGACATTTATATTCTGGTTGGGTTTTTTTTCATACTGTTAGACCTTTCCTGAGGACGATACCTTCAAATACGCATAATTATTGGCAGCACTGGTGGTATTACTAAAATCAGTCCAGAAGACGTCAACAAACTGCTTCAGCTCTTGAAACTGAACTGTATTTGCATTGCATCACAACTACAATCTAATGAAGCAGACAGAAAAAGGATATCCAGAGCAAATGGTATTAGAATTAAGATTCTTAGCTTGTCTGAAGTCACATTATCTACTTCTTCCATATTTCTGCTTGGCTACTGCAAATGTAAGACAAAGTTTGATTTGCTTTTTTTCTTTTTTTAGCACTGTCATTAGATTTTATGTCAGCAAATCACCTCAGTACATCTCTCACATCAGTCATGGCTATGACTGGGTTCAGTACCAATATCCACCTATTTGCTAATGAGGACATTTTTGAAGTCTGTATTACTCCTACCCACCCATTAGAAATGTTACAAATTCTTGCCTCAGTCCACACAAATGAGGATGCAGAAGAAAATTTTCCACAAAATACTGTTTACTGAATACTTAAAGTATGTAAAAAGACAATAAAAGGAAATGAGAACTTTTTTTCTCAGCTGAATGTTTTGATGTCTTCAGCTGACAGGGAGGTTGGCCTTCCAGAGACTTCCCTGAATATCTCTGCCTAGAAGCATCACTTTCATCTCAAGTTTATCATGAACCAACTGTTTTCTCAGACTGCATATATCTTCCAGGCACTTCCATATAGTTATGGAGCTGACACAAATCAGACTTTTAGAAATAAGAATAGGTTAAAACATATTTTGAAATATTTAAGTAATGCATCAAACAGAAGGGGAGGGGGAAGAAGGAAGGAGGAACATGTTCTGGTAAAGTTGGCAGGACAGAACTTTTAACCATGATGATTTTTATTAAAGTGAGTGTCTCTTGCTCATTTATTGGTGGGTATATATTTTTAAAATTAGGCAGTGCCAAAGGCAGTATGTTTGTGTTCTTTGAAGCTGATACAACCAGATATAGCAGATCTCATGTTAGAAACAAAATATTTTTTCAGGAGAAACTGCTGCTAGCTAAACAGATTTCAGTCTTCGCATCCTGATTCAAGCTTTCTACTCTAGCCATCAACTTGTACGATTCTCACTGTTTATTTCAGTGTGTACCTTCTGAGTTTTCTTTAAAAATATATGAAGACATTACTGAGGATCTGATTCAATAAAAAGTATGTCCAGACCTCCATGCCCTGGAAGCTCAAAGAATGCTGCAAAAGCTGCAGAAATGGGACATATTTTCTATTGAACTGGGTACTGAGAATGCTCATAACTTTTTTGTATTGATTTTTGTAACAGCCAGCAGTGAAAGACACAGACAATATTAGCTCCATCCACTACAGGCCTGTGGATTTCACTTTCTGCATGCAACAGGGCTTGGAGTGAAAATAGACAGCAACCAATTTAAAAAGAGAGTGCAGGGTAATTTTTATTCAGCATAAAATCAAATGTGTACCTTATTACAACAATACCATTTTCAAGACAGATAAACTACTATGATTGACAAATGATTAGACAAAAGTCTTGTGGTCATAACTGCAATTTTGAAATGCTTGCATTTAATATTAACACTATATATTGATATTTGCAGCTTACATACAGACAAAACAGCCCTGAATTGCAAAAATAAATGAGGCATTTAAATTGAATAAATAAATATTCACACAAAAATAAATCACTTGAAAGCTTAAAACCCAGATTTCTCAGCCCCTTAACAACATTCTACCTAAACAGTTTATTTTCTGTGCAAGATGGACAAGATTACAGAAGCTGTTCTTTTCTCTTAAACATGATGGTTTTCTGCTAGTAGCACAAACTAACTGCACCCATGTTTTCAGCTTTCCGGAAGACACAAAGTTCATCCTCCTTAGCAGACTACTTCAGCTGCTTCTCCTCAATTAGATTATGTTGCAGCTATCAGCATTCCAAGCAAACTACTACAAAGCTATATTGACCTAAGTCATCTTACAAGTTAACCTGCGAGTGTCAGCTGCCCATTCCCAGCCTATGACAGCTCTCTCTCTGGCTACAGAACAACTACTGAACCTAAGAACTGACCAAAATGATGCTTTACACACAAATGAATTTAAACATTTGAGATTTTAGTTGCTCACTTTCAATGGTAACACTTATGGAGTACAGTTCCTGCCATACTAAACTGGATCAGTAGGATGGCTGATCTGCTTTGTTGCCTCCTAAGGAGCATTATACAACAGAAAACCTTGTAAAAGGTGAATAGGGTTCTGAGAATTTGATTTGAGATGAGAATATCTGATTTTTTGTATATACTGCTAAAAGGCCCTGAGTCAAACATGAGACTGTGTAACAAATAAAACTTTCTAGTAATTACAAAGTTGGTCTAAGATTCACGCTGTGGAATGTCAGACAACAATAAAATATTAAGAAAAGTCCCCTCCCCTATACAAAACCAAACCTAAAACTATCTTAGCAGACTGAAGGATTTGCTTTTTCCAAAAGAGATCCCAGTAGGATAAACATGAATTTCAGTTCTCACCCAATACAAGGAATTTTTCCTTTGATATAAATGCATGAAATCCTTGCTGTATAAAAGAAAAACTGGAAAAGGACTCTAGTTTCAGATTTATTTGTAAGGGGAGCATCAAATGTGTATAAATAACCTTCATATTCAAAGTCTCTTAACACAATGAAGATATCAATAAAATTCTAAGTCTGAAATCCCCAAATCTCTTTGTGACTTCACAGCAGTTTTACAACAGCAGCCTTTAAAGAGTTGGTATAAATGTTTATTAAAAAAAAAAAAAAACCCACAGAAAATGAGATGTAAAGAAAGCCTCCCTCAGCATTCTTCCATAGTTAAGAAATGAATGCTATGTCAGCAAAAAAATGATCATGTTTGGCAGTTGCATTTCTTTAAAATTGTTATATTGTGTTAATAGGGACCAGTTGCATTTTCTAAAATGCTTAAGACTTAAAACGTGGTTTTACTCAGAGAATATCTTGATTGATGCACAATTAGAAGCAAGTATAAGATTACATACCTCTCTACATGCTGTAAGGGCTTTGGATTTTTTTTAAATAAATACAGAAGATTTTTTTAACTCCTTCTCCTGATCACGATTATTTGTGAGTGATGTCCTAGATGATGATCTAGGCTATGGCCTAGATACTATTTTTATTTCTAGCTCAAGAAAAAAAGGAAAAAGTGAGGTAAACTTTCATTCTGTGAGGTGAATACTTATAGAAAATAACAATGCAATTTTTTTTTTTTTTTAAGGCAGTGGATACTTGTCAAATATTTGTTTTGCTTCAACCATATTTACAATTATGTGTTTTTGGAAATATTGATTTATATCCAGTAGTAACAAAACTCATATATAAAAAATTACTTTCAGTTTTTAATCTCAGGCTTGCTCTAGAATGCATTTTTATCTCAAAGCCGTAATACAAATTCACATTTTCAAATTTAGTTGATACTTGCTTATGTAAAACATAGTTTATATGTCAAAAGTTTTTTTTTGACCATCCTCTTAAAAAAACAGTAAAAGGACAAATTGAGTCATGTAATGTTTTATAAAATGCATAACCTTTATAAAAAGGCAATTCCAGAACTGTAAAAAGTTTGATTACAAACAGGCTTTATATTACTAAATAAACAGAAATCCCACCATAGTATGGGACAGTTTAAGTCCAAATTAGACCTCAACTTCTTTGATTAGCATTTTATATGTCATATGATTATTTCTTAAATTACAGACTTTCTCATTGATGTTCATGTGGATTAAGTATTTATGGTCACTGCTTTTTACTGCTCTAACAGCAACAATGTCCAGGCCCGTTACTCTTTATTACATACAGTCAGCTGATGTATTATATAGCCAGTGGCCCATGACGAAAATGGACTGTACAATCAGAGCAGTAAGAAAATCAACTTGATACAACTAACACTTTGTGACATCTGATTCTGATGGAAGTGGGACTATACATTTATATCATAAGTATTCAAATACCTAAAGAAATTTATTCCTATTTTGTAACATTTTAAAAATTCCATAGTAATAGTTAGATCAAGCCTAAGAATGCTGTGAGGAAATTTCAGTGTGTATAAAATCCAGCAATCTGCTACTTTGTTCCTTTGGACTTCGCATTTTGTTTTTGACCAAGGTAGACCTGCATGCAATCCTTCAAGGAGGATTGATGGCTGTGGGAACAGGAGAGGTATCTATACTCAACCAGAACAAGTCCCCAGAGACAACTACTACAACTTCCAACACTTTATTATTGGTTAATTTGGGGGCTTCTTTCACTCAGATGACATAGCTAGAAGGATGTCACTGCACAAATCAATATCTACTGCTTTGCCATTGATGTGCCTGCTACCTTAAACAACAACAGCTGTGTCTACAGTCATCTCTGAGTTGTTCAAGATACTAATTATTGTAAGCACACTACTCCTTAAAACAAACAGTCCAGGAAGATGTTGGCCTCATACTGCAAGCTGTCCAGTAGCCTTTGCTATTTCATTTTCCATCTTTACTGTTTTCAGGAATTATTTCACTCCCATTTAAATTAAAATTCATGTTTATCTGTGGCTTTATGTTAAAAAAAAAAAAAAGAAAGGTTTTAATTTATGACTAGAAGTAAATGCTTGCAACTCTTATTATGGGATTAAGAAGCAAAGTGTTTTAATTTTTTTTTGTCTGAACTTTTAACCTAAAATGATAATCCAGCACTTTTTAAAACATTATATGAGAATTAGTTAAACATACATTTTAATTCCTTTATTGCTGGAGACAGTCAGTGAGTAGACCGGAAAGAGAATGGGGTGCACTTGACATTCAGCACAAATTTCTCATTCATTGTAAAAATAAGTGGTACATAAAGACAACCTCGCATGTGCTTTGTCTTGCAAGATACAGAAAACTACTCAGCTTTGCTTGAAGGGACATAATATTTCTGAACTATGCCTGAGCACAACTTTTGGCTTCATCTGCATACTGTATCAGAGATGTGCTGTTCTGCTACTACTTAGCAAAATTATGGCACTTCCTGTCAGAGGGGAGACTGCCTTGAAACATGATCACTTTTCTGAAAATAAGGTACACACGTCTTAAAAGGAACATTAGTGCTTTATTGAAAGGTGGTGAGTGTAGTGTGAGTCAATATTGGTTGCTATGGGATATTTTAATGGATTTTTCTCATGGATTCACTGGGTGTTTACTGGAGTTAACAACACAAAACATTTTAGGTGTCACTATACCTCTCTAGCCAGCTTTTACACTCCTCCATTCCCTCTGCTCACTGCTTGGTCTCCACAGTGCCCTCTCCTCAGTGCTCCCCCAAGAGCAGCCATTTTAACAACTGTCCCACATCCCTCAGGGAAACCTGGCTTTGACTGGTCGTGCAGGTGGAGAGTCACACATGCTGCCATCATGGTCCTTTGAACATTAATATACTCTACCCCACTTTTCTGGCTGGTGTATAACACATAGTATGGTTAGCAAATTATTTTTTTTTTATTTTTACATTCTGCTAGTCAGTAGTTAAGAGAGCATTCACAGAGTGGAGAGAATGAGTCAGATCTGTAGTAACAAATTAACTCCCTGCATGAATACTCCACATTAGAAATTCACTTGCCCACTGAAACATCCCAGATTCTTAAATAAACCTTTGAAGAGAGGTAAGCAGGCTGTAGAAAAGGGGGATCCAATTTAAAGAAGTATTTGGCATTCAAAAAAACATTTTCTAGTGCCATTTTACAGGTCTAAATGAGCCATGGGTGTTACAGGACAAGGAAGAAAAACCTCACATGAATAAATACTAAAAAAAATAATAAAGAAAATAAAGCAGATCACTTCCATGTTGAATCAAAAGATTCCCATAGGTTTCTGGGTAGAGGAGTAGACAGCCCTATATATCCATAAATGATCTGAAAATGGAGGGGTTAGGGATGAAGATTGCTGAAGATATTATTTAGGAAAATGAAGATGCAGTAGTTTCAGAATGCAGAATGCTTCCAGTATCAAAGGACTGAATAGTAAGAGGAGAAATTCAGTGTAGTTAAATGGGTGCAGCATGTGGAAAAACCCCTGTAAGTTTCCATATAATGAGGAGGTCTGATTCAATTATTGCTGCTCAGAAACAAAACCTAAAGGCTTTTAACTAGACATTTCTATAAAAACATTACTTCAGGTCTCAGAAGCAGTATTAAAAAAAGCCGAAACCATTAAAATTGTCATAAAATGTAATGAAATTAAGAAAATTAAAACAAGCCATGTCAATGCTGCAGTGCTACTGCATCCTGAGCAACATGTGTATAAACATTTTAGAGTGTGCTAACTCTAGAATTTTCTTTCAAAAATCTGTCATTTGCTCCCAGTAAAAAGAAGAAACATAGCCCAGTTCAGAGAAAAGAAAATGAAGATGATACTGCTTCACTTTGGTCCAGATTGAGATACACAGGTGACTGGAAACAAGTGTAAAAATTTGGTAAGCCCTTGATTTTCAATTTAGCACAAGTAGAAGTTGCAATAATTAAATCTGCTTCTAAATTCATCAGGCTCTCGCCTATGTCATAGAGATAAACTTCCCTTCACTTCATAGATCTGACATACTCTAAAATACACAAAATTTGACATTCTCAGAAATTCCAACTCAGGCTGAATTGCATTCATTCATTCATTCAGGATGCATGAATGAATAAACAAATCAATAAATTAATCCTTTTACACATGCAGTGAAAATAAAAAGGAAGGCTCAGGCTACTGTTACTTACAGCAACTTTACTAGCTGCTCATGAGCTGGTTTAGAAAACATGAGCTGGAAGATTAAATCCTGATGCCATAGAAGTAAAAATTTTGCCAATGACTCCACTGCAGCTGGATTTTTCCAAAGCAATGGAATCCCAAAGGAAGCAGAGAAATCAGTAAAAGATGCCACAGTACGAATTACAGCCAAACATGAACTACAACAGGCTTTTGAGGAAATGTTGAAGAACCCTTTCCAAAACAGAAATCTGGAGTAAAAGAAAATTGTAGTAGTAGATCCTTGCTTCCTCCCTGCTCCATTTAACAGCTAAAGACAGCCTTTCAGGGCTGGACTTGCAGAATTCCATAGCATTCATTTAACCCTGCTTCCTTTGGATACAACTTATTTTCTTATAACCCAAGAGCTTCTTAAAAAATTCCAAAATTAATATCTCATATTTCAAACATGTTTGGTTTTGTTTAAATCAGAAAATAACTAGGAACCATGTCCACTAAATGAAATGTGTCTGAAAACAGTAACACTAAGCTAAACCTGAGGTTAGCATCAACAAAAAAAAAATTATATATATATCATTAACTTTTAAGAATTCCTCCATTTTAGAATTGAAGCAACAATTCTCAGCAATCTTCAGGTTCGCAGAGCTTTAAGCGAGAAAATAGAAGTACTGCAGTTTATGAAAGTACAAGGCAAACTATGCAACACTAAAATTACATGTTAATGACAGAGCAATGATATAGAGAAATAATGAGGGTTCAGAAATGAAGGCTACCTTTTAAAAATCTCTGTATAGGTAAAGATTATTATGCAGGCATTCACATTCACATTTTTTTATAGTTGTAGGGGACATGGAGAGACACATTTAGCAGTTCTTGAGTGACTGCAGTATTCAGAAGGTAGAGACTACTCTTGCCTGATAGGTAGCTCACTTTTATTTTCATTTCCTGTTCAGGAGTGAGATTACTGTTTGGGGAAAGTTAAATCTATTTCAGGCATAAGAATCATTTATCCCTGGAGTTGCTGGGCTTCGATTAATAGATCTTGGATTCTTATTCATCTTAACTCCAATTTGTGCTGCTTGGAACTAAGGGTCCAGTTTGTTCCTTTCCTCAGATTCAATCCTCCCTTCCCCCACCCAGCACAGTGTATCAAAGAGAGCTTTCACCCTGCCACCATAGTTTTGGTATATATTTTCATGCAAAGTTAATGTTTTACACTCTATTGCTTAGTATTTCTTTCAGGTGGAGAGTCTTACTGGTACAACATAACTCACATCTCTTTTTGATGTTAATAAAAGTCTGAAACAATGTTAAATCAGAAATAGATCAGCTCAACGTTATTTTTTTTAAAGCTAGCTATAAATCAGATGTGACATCTGTTTCAGTATTTGATGTCTCTCAATTTTAATTTTTGTGCAATAAAATCTTGGCCCATGTTACAGATTAACCACCTGTAAAATTATAGTTTTGTATACTGAAGCCATTTGCAGCTGTAATACAAGTACAAATTTAATCCAGAACTCTTAAGCCTCATTTGTTTTGTACAGTTCAGAAGCACTCAAATCAATTTGCTGAAAATCTGATAAATACTTAAGGCTAAATCTACTCTGAGTGTGCATCTCACACAAGAGAGAGATTTTTGGATCATCTTTCATTTGACAGAAGCCTAAACATGAAATCCTTAATGCAACCATTTCAGTGCCTGCTGCTTCAATGATTTCAGATGCTCACTGCCTACCTCTAATTTTCCCTCACAAGCAAAAAATTAAGTCATCAGCCCGAAGAGTGGAGGGGGACCAAAGGCCTGGCTACAACACCGGTTTTAACTAGTTGGCAATGTTCATTAATTCAGTGGTCATCTTACTTTTTTTTAGTCTAATGATGTTGCATTACTAGAGGTCATAAAGCCTGAAAAAGCCTAGTCATGTTCAGCTCTGTAAATTAATATCAACTAGTCAAGATCATCTCTTTATATACATATATGTGTATATAAATATATATATCTATGCATGCATGCACAAGTGTGTGTGTATATATATATACACATATATACACACACACACACATATATATATATACACATCACACCCCTATTCAGCAAATTAACATTGTGTAGAAACAGAAATACCTATTAACTGTGTATACTATGGAGGAATTTCTTCTCTGTAACCCTCTAGCATCTTTACTTTTCACTCTTCCTAACAGAGCCTAATTCACAAGCATCTATCACTCCCAGGCATCATAAATACTTCTTCACGAAATCTGTAGCCACTGAACTGCACAGCCACCACTGTCATCTTATTACCAGTTCAGAGGTAGACCCTTCGATGGGAACAAACCTATCCACTAACTTCAGAAAATATACTGCAGACAGGAACAGGCTGAAGAGTTGCGTTAATGTGATATACAAGGGTTATCTTAGTGAAATACTCGGCTAGGATAGAAAACGAAAAACTGTTTCCTTATTATATAAAAGTATTAATTTGTGTATCTTTAACAGTGGAATTATTGTTATACAAAATACTGTTCCTGTTCTCAGAGAGGTTTCCCATTCTTTTTATGCATGCATTAAAAGAAAAAGGAATTGTAGCAAATTCTGAGTTTGTCATTTCACTAGAAGCATGAAAGCCTATTCAGGAAATAATTGAAAATACCAAAGTTGCTTTCAAAACTAGAAGGAGAAATCAAAATAGTACTAGGTAAAAAAATTCAAAATGTTTAGGATTAGTCATTTTAGAGAAATGTAACACATCAGATGAAAAATTAACATTATGGAAACATTAAAGGAAAAATATTGACAGCTGCAGAAAAAAAAAAAAGGGAAAATGTGAAGAGGTAAATGAATGCATACCCAAAGGTTGCATTTGTAATCTTGTAGTATATATACAAGGAGTAAAAAGTCAATGAGGATGAGCTGAAAAGTCCAAAATGTAATCAAAAGTAAGGAAAAAGGAAATGCAAGGCATAAAACATCAGCTATACAGCAGTACTGAGAAGATTATAGAATGAAGTTAAGAGAGAGTGCAAAAAAACGATAAGAAAATTAGGGGTAGAAAATGAAAAGCAGATTGCATGAGGGTTTGAGATAAATCAGAATTTTTTTAAGTGCATGGAGAAGAAGAGGTCAGCAAGGAGGAAAAGAGTAGGACCTCTCAGAAATGGGAAGTGTAATTTATTCACAGAAGAGGGAATTACTGCTATCAGTTTAAACAAATCTTCATATCAATTTTCAGAAAGGATATGGAATGAATACTAGAAAACAGTCATACATTTTGCATTTCTTGGGCTATAAAGAGAAAATAATGAAAGAAATTTTATCATTCAATAGGAACTAATGAAGTAATTGCACAACGTGTTCATCCGGACTGCCTGGATCCGATTTAGAGTAGACATTTTTGGAACGGAGTCCATAGTTTGTACAGTACTAAGCACAACAATGACCTACTATAAATAAGTCATCAAGTTTGATCAGACTCTGAGAATAAATGAGATGCTAAGACATGCCAAAGGAGATAGGGGAAAAACTTTTCCGAGTATTACAAAAAGCTTTTTGGAACTAACATCTTAGCATCTGAAAACAGGAAAAGGTAAGTAAATCCAAAACGCAGCTAATTCAATATATAAATCTAAATTAACTTAGTAAATTTAAGTAACACTTAGGGTATATGTTGCAAATGAATGCAACCAGTTATGCATCTGTATGGATGACCCTTATCTAAGCCTCAAAAAATCTTATTAATCTTATGCTTTGTGGCATAAAGCCCAGAAAACATTATCAAGGTCAATGACAAAAATGTATTTAAAAACATAAAAAAATATATTTTAAAGCACTTTTATCATTGATATCTTCCTTAATATTAAAGGCTACAAAAATCTGGGGAATGTCTTTATTTGCAACAAATTTCTATAATAAATTAGAAACTTGGGATGAATGAGAAAAAGAACTCCATTACCTTTCAGGAGACAATATTGATGAGAGCAGTAAATGAAGGAGAAGTCTACTCACCAACAGTGATTAAGAGTAAACACCAAACAGCTGCTTCATTCAGCTGAGGAATTTGACTTTTCTTTCCACATGTGTTCTGAAACAGCATGGAAAAATGATTTTGCATGACCAGAGAGCAAGAAATAACAATAATCTTGTCTGGGTACCTTTGCCAAACTAATAAATCTCTTCAGAAGAGATTTTAACACCATAAGGTAGTCACGAGTAATTGGTAAGATGCTAAAACACCAATACCAAGGTAAACCCATGAATACTTTGTACATCTTGTGTTGTATCTATATTGCTTTTTTTTCTCAAAGCATCCATAAAATTGTACAGAACCACAAGTAAATTGTTCTTTTTGATACCTGAAGACCAGGAATAAAGAGTTAAACAAATGCAAATTTTAGCTTTCAAATAACAAGTTGCATGATTTTTATTTTGTTACATTTGTCACTTGTTACATTTGAAAATATTAACTGGTGCAAACTCAGCACAGGGGTTGATACTGTTTTCTTACTTCTATACATCTAACTTCATCCGAAAACAGAAGAGTCCATCTGCAATTTATGAAGATTACAATCAATCACTTCTTCTAATTACTACAGTTCCTACTGGGAACACATTTCCTAATTGCTCCTGGGTTCTTATATTCCAGTTCCTCTGAACCAGCAGGAAAATATTCATCAAAAAGTAAATAGAAAAAAACCCTTAAAATCTAAATAATTCTAAATTTATGGAATTAACTGGGATTTGGAAAAAATTATATTCTTCAGAAACACTAAGCAATCTTAATTTTGTTCCGGTGAGCTTACTCCAGCAGACTTATCCATGTCTATCAAGAAATTATGACATCCATGAGCCTTTTCTACATCAGTTTTGTACTTTTGTAATTCTTTCTCTCTCTATTCCCCTCCACCAGTCCTTTACACCTGAAGGGCCATAGTGACCTCTCTTTATTTGCTTCTCCTTAGCATTTGTAACGATGGTGCATCTCACCCAAGAGGAATGAAACAGTGCTTTAGACCAGAGTGGTTTGGGTCTTGTGCAATTTCTATTTATTTTTTTTTCCCCAGCTGATCTAAAAAAAAAAAAATAAAAAAAAAAGGAAATAAAAAAAGTTCCTTTTGGAAAAAATAACTTGTCATTTTCAGAAAAATTTTAATTGGTTGTCTGACCAATTTCAAACACCCTTAAATATAAAATGTAATTACTGAATTATAACATGAAAATAACATGAAAAAAAGAAGCTGCCTGAATGTCTGTAGTGTATGAATACAGATGAGCTATTTATATATTGACTGAAGTTTCTCCCCAGAAGAATATTTAGGTGATATATGTTCAGTGTTGTGGTGGAGTTGTATATGCAGGTTTGACAGCTGGATGAATGAAGAAAGGGAAAAACTAGCAACATCTCCTGTTTCTGATCTTTACCCCACTTTCTTCAATTTTCCCAATTCCTTCACCTGCTAGCAATTTGGTCACATAGTAAGAATAAGCTGTGCTTTACATCATATGGAGCCTAGTCCTTTTATTTTCTCACATTCTTCTTTTTGTGCTCTTTCTTCCAATAATGTGAAGACACCTTTTCCTATTCAGAAAAAAAATTAGTGAGGACATTAAAGTTTACCTCTACTGGACTTCAGTCCGTGGAACGTATGTACTCTAAAATATATTTTAACATATCTAACTTGATGTTAAGAAATTGTTTCTTAGGATTGCTCTTTACATAAGATAGTATTCAATTCCGCATTAACTTTGGTGATGTAATTAATTTTACCTTAACAAAGCTGTTTAGTGTCCAGTTTATTCTTTTTGACTTCAAGCTGCTCCAAAAAGCCCAAATCTCCTGTAGGGGAAAGTAAATATCTGACAGCTCTATGTAGGCATCTTACATACCCTATAGCAGTCTAACGGCACAAGACACTCCAGTTTAGGCCTATACAGGATTAGGTTGTGTGTGTACCCATTCAGCTTTCCCTCACTCTAGGCTTTACATACTGAGTCCACTGACTTCTTTGACTGTAATGAATATTGTGGTACCTGGCATGAGGGAGCTTACCCTCAGATTGAATCTCAGCTGCAGTCTTCTTAGATCTGTCATTTGGAAAGGAACATGAATGACAAATCTCATGTATGAGAAAAGCTTCGTAAAAGGAGATATTTTAGTTTTTCATTGGAAAAAAAATGTAATGCAGAATATAATGCTCACTGTTCCTGGCATCAAGCCACAGATGAAAATGGTCAGTATGCTGGAGTCTGAAAGCACAGTTTTCAGTAGACTCAGAAATCAAAAGCATTATTTCTTTGTCAGGACATGTTATTTCATACATAAATCAAAGTTATGTTATCCTTTCATCATTATTAATATACAAGCAAGTTGTTCATTATGTGTAAAGCACACATTTGTTTTAATTTTTTTGAATAGTGGGGAAATGTCTTGCAGGATGTAATAGTAAAGTGTCCTTCACAGAAGAAACTTTGTTTCACAAGACCCAGGCTGATGATCTGTATCTGGGATAATGAAAAGATATAAATTCTTATTCTGAGACCATTGTACTACCTGGATTTGTATAATGATTCATTTTGCAACCTGAGACATACCCAAATTAGTTTACTTTGTGTTACTAGAATACTTACTTTTTTATGCATTGAGGCAGCTACTCACTTTCCATGTTGTGTTCTTATTATATACTTGTCCTTTTTGCTCAATTGCTTTGGTTTGCTAGCTTTTCATCTATTAGATGATTGTTCCTAACATCCCAATATTTGGTATAGTTATATATGGATCCTGCATCTCATGTACTATGACAGATTGTTTCATTTGCATTCACAGGGTTATTAAAATTATTGGTAGAAAATATATTTTTTGTATTATATTGGTTAAACATATTGCAAAGATAGTAAAAAACACCCAAATACTTTGTATAAAGTTTAGTGGGGAAGTTTTGAAAAAAATATAATAAAAAAATCCTTGACATATTATTTCCTTTTTAATTCACTTTGGGAAAACTAAAAAACTATGAGAACAGGAAAAAGAGACTGGCCAGCAAAAAGAGCTAAGTCTTGGAATCGAAATAATAGATAAAAGAGAGAACTGTCAAATAACAAACTAAACCTTCCAGAGGAAATTAAAACAGGTAGTAAAATGTTTTGTAGGCATATTAATAGAAGAGAATGAGAGAAAAAAATGGGATTGCTCTGCAAAGAGAAAGGGATAGATATTAATGTTAATCTGGGTATGTTCCTTGACTAAACAAGTATTTTGGTGTTTCCAATATCACTGATGATGTAGAACAGGTGGACATAAAGAACAAGAAAGGATGCAGATAAATGAATATTTCCTTCCATCTCACTAGGAAAATCTTGACATACACATGTTCAGTCCCCATCCAAGAACACTGGAAGGGTTAGCACATGAAATTGCAACTTCAGAAGCAAGAATGCTTAATAAATATATCGCATTCATGACCTGAGACTAGAAATCAGAAATGAGATGTTTATTATGAGGAGGAAGCAAAGGTATCTCGGAGCCATAAAACCTGGAATACAACTTGAACTGTACATAGGCCAGGGAACACATGTGGAAGAAAATAATTAGAATCATACAGGTTAAAGAGAGAGACATTAAATGAAACAGTGGTACACGAGAAGTAAATCATGTCACATAAACTGAATTATTTCCTTTGATAAAATAACTCTTGGAAAATGTGATTTATGTAGATGTGGTAGACTTCAGCAAAACAATTTCTGTGTCATGACCCAAGAAACTACAAATTAAACTATAGAAGATAGGATTTAGACAAACTCTTCAGTAGGTAAGAAACTGTCTAAACCAGGTATAACAGTTTGACAGGATAGTTTTGATGTTAAGTGGGTTTCTCCAGGATTCTGTGTTGAGAAAGATCTTTGGTCATGTTTTGTTAAAAGTTTTACATAAAACTGGGGGCATGTTAACAACAAAAGACAGAAAAGCCTCATTAACAACAAATAGGAGATTTCTGAGAAAGAATGGATTGATAGCAGGGCTCTAACTGAATTTGAGTGGTATCTGAGAACCAGCTGCTAGGAAGAAATTTAACTCTACGCCAGCCAAAACCAGGATAGTACACTGTAGTTAGTAACTACTAAGGAGAAATCAGCTAAAGAGAAGTGAAAGGAAACCTTAAATTAAAGCTGATGACATATCACAATGGATATGTACCTACACACTCCACGAG
This sequence comes from Lathamus discolor, assembly GCF_037157495.1. Taxonomy (NCBI): domain Eukaryota; kingdom Metazoa; phylum Chordata; class Aves; order Psittaciformes; family Psittacidae; genus Lathamus; species Lathamus discolor. The sequence continues at coordinate 128,489,025 of NC_088885.1, read as the reverse complement.
GCAATGCTTTGTGTGAATAGCTCACTTTATTCTAAATGGGCAAGGCCTGCTACCATTGGTGCAACATTATCTTTAAAGTCTCCTGTCCTAAAATAAGTATCCTGTCAATCTTCAGTAGGATATATTCACAGAAGGCATATTCCTAGAACAAGAATGAGAGCAGAGAGGAATATTTAGAATTATCACACTAAAAGAGCTTGGCTTTTTTAGTCAAGCAAAATTATTGTTACGTTCAAATATAAATCTATAAATATACCAGGAAGGTAAATATTAGAGAAGGAAAAGGAGTTATTGAGTCAAGAGTAAGTTAGATGTATTTATGCAAACAATTTAATACTTATTGCTTGTAGTGGGGAAGAACAGATTTGATGTCTGAGGAAGTCTTACTATGTAAAACTCTTTTAAAACTTTATTCCTTAATGAATGCAACTGCAAAGACATCCCAAATAAAATAAATTATGATATCATCAAACTCATGGATAACATAATAAATATTTAAACAAAAATCAGCCTTTTGGTTAAGCATTCTTGCTAAGCTTTTAAAAACATACTGTTAATGATAAAATAGCTACAAAAGGGGTCTCCTTGTAGTTGTTGGTTTCTGATTTTGGAGTTTAAAAAAAAAAGAAAAAAAGAAAATTAAATAAGGAACAAAACTGAGTTAATCAGAAGGCAGGCTTTGTTTACCAGATAAAATATTGGGTTACTGAATACACTTCCATAACATAAAATTGCAGCTTCTTAAATTAAAATGAATTGAATCAGATTAATTAAATGCAAGTAAAACAATTCTTTAATAATAAATGAGTCCTGTATTTTTAATGTGACATTGCTTTTCTTCAGGGTTATGACAAAACCATTAGTGTTTTTTTCTTTAATCTTTAACTATACTGTATTTTCAAATTTAGAGGAAATTACCTGTCCAGTGACAGGAAGAAAGAGAAGACCATAAAATTTATGAAAGAAAACTGTATTTTTATCATATCTCATGCAACAAAGGTTTGTGTGTACACACCTAAGAAAGGAAAGAGTTGAGAACATAGAACTGAGAGGTGCTGATCTACTGGGAACCCAAGAGAGGTGACTAATACAGTGCACTTGACAAGTCACTTAATGAGAGTACTGTTACGTATGCAACGCTACAGTTATATGTAATGCTGTACTTTAGCTGAAATACGCAACACCAGATTGTATGTCCCTGAAAGAGACTTCTTGGGTAGCAACCCTTTCATTCTTCCAGCGTTACAGGCAGCTAAGTCACAAAATAGCAATGTTGCTTGGTTATTTGATAGTCATTCCAACAAAAAACTCTTCCAGGATCTAGTTCATGATGGTCTTTACATTTAGAGTGAAAATATTTATCATAAAATTAAGTCATAGTCACTAACAGGTTTGCCTATGCGATAGAATAAGGCAGAGAGCCTTGCTAGTGATACTGCTTAGGGATGGTTTTGTCAGAATATTAAGTCTCTGACTGCTATAGGATTTGGCATACCAGTGGGCATGCAAGGTAGTAAGCAAACTGACACTTGGCTCCTGAGGATTCAAGTTTTATCCAGTTTACACTGATATAGCTGATGGTGCTCTCAAGGAGCAAACTCACGATGACAGGAGTCATACTGGTCCACCTCTGATAGAAGCTGTTCAACAGAAGTCTGAACAAGATACCAACCAGACCCCACATTTCATTACAATTTTACTTCTAAAATAGGGATTCACGTTTTCTTCCTCTTATTTCAGTTCAAATTTGCATCCTCACCAGTCTGTTGTTCCATTATTTTTACTCAAGATTAGTTCTCAGCTGAAAATATACATCTATAAATTTTGCCTCCACTGACCACCTGAGACATCCAGAGTAGCAACAGGAGACTAAGTATTTCTAAGTGAATCAGAATTTGGATTGAATTTTTTAATTTGGTTACTGCTAAGACAGACAAGGACCTTCAAAGATGTATCTGTTTCAGCTTTTAATACTACTTTTTTAATATTTTTATATTTGTTGGAAATTACATACAAATTGTCTTTTAGTAGAATTTTTGGGGAAAAAATAATGGATTCAAGGCTTTTTAAAAAAACCCTACATTTTCTTAAATGTTCTTTCATTCACAGCAGATCATAAGAGGACTGTAAGGCTCAATATAATTAATTTAAACTAATATTGAAATTAAAAAAGTTCATGCTAAAATAATTAAACTAGGATAAATAAGAATGACTGGGAACTAGACTGATGACAACTGATGTATTTTATATCAACACGTATTAGACAAGAAAATCTATTAGTAAACAACAACATGGTGGGATTTTGGATGTATATGTTTGTTTTGTTTTGTTTTGTTTTGTTTTGTTTTGTTTTGTTTTGTTTTTCAGAATTCAGGCTATGTGTAGGACCAAACATCCATGAAGACAATGGATGAACATATCTCTCTGATGGAAAAGTTTATGGTCCAGGGGAATGTCACATAATCTTAAAGTATCTGACAATCTTAATTTAAAACCATCCCTGATGGGTTAGTATTATAGTGTGTGCCAAAGACAACACTTAGAAAACTAAATGAAACTGTTGTGGTACTTTAAGAGCAACTGTTAAGGAATTCAGGGTATCACATTGATGTCAATACTGTGATTTACTGCTAGACAAAGCAGAGAAACAGGTTACAGATAACAGCGCTTCAAATGCTCGTGTGTTACATACAATGTCCTCTCTGAAAAACTAAATGAGCAAAGTCAGAAAGTCTCTATCAAAATATTGGGTTTGGGTTTTGTTATCAGTTTAGGAAAAATAAAAAAAAAAAACCAAACAAAAAAACAAAACAAAACCAAACCAAACCCACCAACAAAACTAAATAAAAAAAACCAAAAACAAACAAACCACAAACCCACCATTTAGATTTACCACAAAAATAACATTTTTGGGTGAGATATCATGCAGTTAGTAAAGCAATTAGAGGAAGCAGTTGAGGGACAGAAACAGAAATACCCACCAGAATTAAGAGCAAATTAGTGCTTTCAACAATGGCACTGCGAAAGAAGTTGAGTAGGAGGCGGACGCTGGAAGGAATCCTTCAGTAAGAACAAATTCACTATCATATTAACCTGAAATTGCTTCAGTGAAAATTTACAAATAGAAAGTATGGGAAAAGAATTGTGATGATCACCCCAAGCTCTGTTCTTCAATGAGATAATTATGACACAGGTGGAATGTGTAGCACTCTGTTTTTTTTTGCAAAAACATTCTAGAAAAACAAGTTCTAGTGTTAGGCATACAGCCTGCTAAAACTTACTCTTCAGCTTAATCTTTACAGTAGAAAAACTCCCATTGATGATGAAAGCAATAAGAACAGCAAATACTTTACTTTTTGATAAATATTTGTAGGATTGAGCTCTAGATCAAAACCATCTAATTATTAGTCAGAGATCAACTCTGTTTAATATAAAAAAAAAAAATCACCATTTACGTATAAGAAAATGTTCTTACTAGCTGCTGGATTATAAATAGTAGTAGTCCTGAACATTTATCCTTAAAAGAGATGGTTTAATGGCATTAACACTTTTGTAAACCAAGCAGCAATTTCATAATGGCTGAAATATTACATGCTGTTTTTCAACTAGAATGAATCATTCCCTATGTATTTTAAGTTACAATAGACTCAACTTGATGAAGTATGTAATTTGAAATTCTTAAGTTTGTAATTTGAATGATTACTTTGTCTCACTGTAAGCTGCTTAGGCTTTTTCATTTATAAAGCTGAAACATTTGGCTACACAAACATGGCATCAACATAACTTGTCATACAATCCTTTAGTTTTAATCATCTTCTACTGATAATCTAAATGATGATTAGTCTTGTCTCACTGATTTCTTTACTTTTCTAATACACATTTGTATTAATCCCTACTACAAATTTTGATTTATTCTTAATTTTTTTAGAAGTAGACCATAATAAAATCCTTTTCAAAACCAAAACTGATTAGAAAATAACATTTTAAGTGTACATGAAATTATGAAAAAGATTTTTGGAATGCCAGATGTTACACTAAGTGCAGAAAAGCACATTTAAAAATCAAGCAAGGTCTAATGCCGTTATCTGGAAGAAAAATTAAAATCTTTGAAAGCTGTAGAAGATTATGATATATACTGTAAAGATTCTTTTTTCTGTACTGTGCTACGTATAGATAAATATAGTATCATGCTGTCTCAGCATGTAAAGATATTTGACATTATTTTCTCATCATTCTGTTATTATAAAGTCCTAGGACTTTCTAGAACTAATTCAGGTCTTTTTCTATTTGACATTGTGAGGAATGACTGGCAAGGTTTTTCAGTTGGACTGCTCAGTTGACAGTAATTAATATCAGAAAATATAACAAAGTGAGAGGCTCTTGGGTCTCAAGCAAATTTTAGTATGCATGCTCACTACTGGTGAGAAGAATATCAAATCATATGTCAGATGAAGCTTGATGATGATTAGTGTACAGCAGATGTTAACAAAGAATACTCTATGTCTCCCTAAAAATACACTGAAGGTCCAGTACTTTAAACTAGGTCATTATGCACATGCTGAGTATTAGGCTTGCCACAGAATACGGTTAAGTAAGTCTTAAGTAGCTTGGCTAGCACAACTTTGCTGGAACAGTCATCATGTGAATTATATGAAGAAACTCTGAATAGGCAGAGAGCTGCAAAGCAGTTGATCAGAGGCATTCAGTCTCTCTATGGAATTCTTTAGGAGCAGTGAATCTGGGCAAATGGCTTTAAGCACTGAAGTTACACTCAGTAAACTCGAGTTGCTCACGTTGATAATGAAAGTATTTAAGAGAATAAAAAAGGCACACAAGAGGACAGACACATTTTCAGAAAGCAGAGGTACATAGCAAGAGTGAACGCAATACCAACAGTTCAGCAGTAGCCCCATAGAAAATTAGTCTCCTTGGATTCTGGGTTCATCTGAGAACCAACATTTCAGCTCATCTTTAAGGATTCAGATATCCTATTAAATTATATGTATAGTCACCTCCATGAAGTAATGGCAATCATCAGCACAAATGGAGAAAAAAAAACAAATAAAAAAAACCCAACAACTAAACAACCAACTAAACAACAAGCTAAACAAGAATTAAATTAGTCTAAAATTGGTACACTTGCAAAAGTAGAGAGGAAAAGTATTTTGCTCTCTCAAATAAACCAGGTTCAAACATGAACCTTGACCTGTAAGGAAAAGAATGCAGAAAGCAGGCAATTTTACACTGCAACTCCACAGGATAAAGCAAAGCCAGCAAGCTTGGCATAAGCTTTCAAAGAGTAGGACTCAAGTCAGTTCATTGGTGACAGAAACAGATTAACATAGTCAATGACAGAAAAGATAAGATTACGAGCAAAGCTAGTGAGGAGCTTGTCGTGGTCATTAGACATTAGAAAGAGAAGGTCTGAGGATTTATTTCAAAGAGGAGAGTTCCAGAACAGTCAATGAGACACAGTAACAAATGCAGGTATATTGAAGACTGCATGAGCAAGAAATGAAGTGATGGATGAGAAGAAATAGTTAAAAAGTGATCGCAAGAAGGAGCATTTCATTTCTGAATGGCTGTCCAGAAAGCAAAGACTTATTAAAGAGAGAAGACTTCAAATAAATCAGTGAAAAACATGCAAAGAGGTAAAATACTGGGTTTTTAAAAGACTTTCTTAAAAGTTGCCTGTCCTAAAAATTTACTAACCTTGACAGTATTTTCATTTTCAAGTTTTTTCAATTTGATAATCCCTCACATTTTTTCCCCCAAAAGTAATTGGACACAGCACATACAGATATGGAGATGCCCAGTAGTGACTCTAGCAGGGGGTTCTGTTCTCAGGTGAGTTTAAAGTAAACATGCATTTCCATTTTCTCCCTACAAACTAAGCAGTTGATTGGTGTAGAATTTCAAAAAGAGAGCAGCTTTCATGTCTTTAACTTTCCATGCATAAACTTTTTTTGATTTCCTCAATTTATTTTTTTTCCCCCACTGGGGAGGGAGGTGTGCTAGCTCGAGGGAAGATCACTGCAATGCAACCATGCTGCCTAAGGACAGTTTAAAGAAAGCTCACTTAGGCTGTTTAAGGAATAAAGTAGTTGACTCAGTTCAATTGTGAGAAGGCACGAAACTCCTCGTACCCACAACTGTTTTTGTTCCTTGATAAATTAGTCTTGGAAAAACCACCTGTTCATGTGTTAATTGCGATCAGTGTTCTGAGCATATATGCATCAATGCTAACTGGGTCACTCTGCTCCATTGTGGATTTCCGGGAGGAGGTCTTGGCCTGGCTGCAGCTCAGGCTTTTACCTCCTTTGGAGCACGTAACCAAATGACCTAGTTAGGTTAAGGGGATCTAGAACACCCATCAAACCGCCATGAATAGAACTCAAAAGTAGGTTCAGCAGGAAAGAATCCAAAGAAAAGAACATAAATGCCTAGAACATACATTTGAGGAATGCTGTTGCCTCAAACTTCTACTAGTGATAAAATAATCTGTGCGGAGTCTGGTATTCATCATTATTAATGTACTGGCAACACAGTTCTTAAACAGGAACAAATAGTAGTTGCACATCTCTTACATACTAAAGAAGTCCAAAATGGCCTTGGTGTAAATTGGGATCTGTCCTGGGATATATGACCACAGATCCTTTGATTTGAGGATTTTGGACAGATGGGTGTGCTATTCCATAGACACATGGCCAGGAGTAACACCATAAGACTGCCAATTAGACTGTTCTTCCCCTATGGAGTCCTTCCCGGGCAATAACCCTAATCTAACAAAACATGGAAGTGAAGACTTAATTGTAACATCAACAGAGCTACCCAAATGCTTAAAGTTAACCATATGCTTAAGGGTTCTGCTGACCAAGTGTTGTATCAGCTTGATACTACTGCCCTTTAAAAGCAGTGGTCAGAATCTCTGTTTAAACCTATCCAGGTACTGAGATTTACTGGCTCCTGATCACTCAAACGAAAGCACAGGAAAGCCTATATGACTAACCAAATGCAGGTGATCTCCTACTGTATAATCATTCCTAATCATTCCATTCCACTAAGTTTGTCATAAAAAACACCTCTTCCAGTTCAGTCACGGACACTTTGCATGTTCAGGTAACACCCAGAGTCCAATGAAAGAGTGAGAAAATTCAGATGAATGAAATCTAGATTCATACTAAAGCATTAATTCATACTATCCTGTAGAAAGGAAAATGATAAAGACAAAAGAATGTTTTCATAATTTAAATATCTATTCTTCCTGCTACATTTCTTTGATGTTTATTACAAAAAAAAAAGGCTATTTAAAAAGCCAAAACCTGGCCTCCAGATTTAGATGTTTTAAAAGAAATTAGAAGTTATTAGGAGGCATGGCTGAAAATAGTAAAGATTTCTGTCATATATAGTAGTGGAACAATTGATACAAATGCAAATGACCGGAGTCATAACAACGACCATAGAATGAGACTAGTAAAAAAGATTAGTGCTTGAAATATTATAGGAAGCCAAAAAATAAAAGAATAATGAAAGAAAGATATATGCTGTCATAGAAACCAGTCCTTTAAATTACCAGAAGCCCATTACATCTTTTAGACAATGTGACTTCATTGGCTAAGGAAAACAAAAAAGGTAATCTTGCAAACTTAAAAGATGCCGAGAAACTCTTCCAAGTGTTGTGACATTTAAATATATCCCTTCACAAGACAGTGCCAGAGTCAATTATGAGAAGAAATTGAAATGCTTTCAAAATTTCCATCTTCTACTGTTAACATGAGCATACATGGAACATATCTGAGGAATATTACCATGAAAATATTTACAGTTATTGCCAATAACCCACTAGCTTGCAAAATGTCTCTGTAGTGTAACAACATATGGGGGGTTGGGGAGGGGAAAGAAAACATTAGTAGTCATCCCAGGATCATTTTAACAGTCTTCCTAACAGAGGCACTGCTGGTTTGAGCAGAAAATTTTGAGGATTTCTGCATATTGACAACTAAAGCAGAACAGCATGATTCTAAATGTCCATGCCAGTCTTATTGTGACTCTTGGAACTGCGTAAAGAGAAAAAAAAACCCAAACAAATTTAACACAGAACAAAGTATAATATCGAAGTGTGAAAAGATTAATATATTGTTTATTACTGTTACTAAATGCATTTGTTCAACATGTTTTATTTGTTTCTGCTTAAATTATATAGACCGTAATAAGTATCATATTGTGCAATTCCTTTCCCTGTATCATCACTAAATAATATAAGAACTGCAATGAAGTGGTTTAATCTTACATAATGTTTTTTTTATTTTCTACATGAAAAGTAAGAACAGAAAAAAAAATCCTTTCAATGTGTATATTTTATGCATATAACAGATATAATGGGGATTTTTTTAAACAAATATTATTTCTTAAAGTGCATCAGGCCAAGATGTTTACAATTCAGCTATATAAAAATAGGATGTAGCACAAAAAGAATATTCGCTTAGCCTTGGTATAAACTTTCGTAAAAGAAAACAATTTTCCATAGACAATATACCATCTGTCTCTAAACCATGTGAAAAGAAAAGCTTTTAAAATCCAGGCGCTGCTAATGTGACATGTTGAAACATTAATCACCCCCTAAGGCCAGTATAATTGTAGCTCCATGTTAATTACCTAACAATTAACAGCAGTAATTTCCAAGGGGCAATCAATGAATTAGCTTGTGATTTTCCCACAGACTTCAGTCTCATACTGCCAGCCTGAATGCATTTCAAACTCTGAACCATGGTTCATCAATGACACTTCTGGTATATGAAATAAAAATTCATTTGCACCCTCACTAATTAGGCTCGATTATATCCCTATGTGTATTACAAACTCTATTCACTTGCACAAAATCTCTGCCACAGGCATTTTTCTCCATTTAAAAATTCGTTTTCTATTAAATTAGAAGGTCACCTAGCAGGAAAATGTACTAATCAAGATTTTATCACTAACGAATTAAAAGGTTTTAATAAGCAAGTTTAATTAAGTTGTCCTAACAAGTGATAATGGCTATCTCCAATCTATCTGAATGTTTATTCAAGTATAGGTGTAATATATGCAAATTATGTATCCATAAACCTGAAAAAATATACTGTATATATGTACAAAAGAAATTAAAATATTCTCTGAAAATGTTTCCATGTTTCTTTTTCTCTACATTTTATTACATGTATTCTCTACATTTTTATTACATTTCTTTAAACAAAACTTTATCTAATCTAGGGTTTCTGCCTGCTATTTTTTTTTAAGAATCATGTGACTGGTTCACATAATCCTCTGGTAGACTCAACCACATCTTGGTTGAGTAGAATATTATCACCTCCTACTGTCCAGACATAAACCTGCTCTTGGTATAAGTGAGTGTTAATCTCCTGATTATTAAACAGATCAAATAGATCAAATTGTCATCTGCTTAATTTGCTATTGGCATATTAGGTTTTATTCTTTAAAGATTAAAACATTAAGCACTTGGTTTACATCAAGTAGTATTTTGATTTCCTTTTAACTTTATTTATCTTTTGTGAAAATGAAGAAGGGAAAATTTTGCAGCTAATCTGTTCAAGAAGCCAGAGTGGAAGGAATGAATGCATTACATTTCCCCTCATTAGACTTAATCAAAATTCCAGTAGCATCACTTTTGTTTGTGCAGGGAACAAAACTGTGAATTCAATGTGCTAAATTTGCATCTTTCGTTTCAAGAAAGATAGTTCCAATATTGCAAATGTATTTTATGCTTTGACCTATATTCCATGGGAGACAATGCACTCAGGTACAAAGGACTACCTCATTTTCTCTCCCAATTATCTTCCCTTTCCCAACCCTTCTGAAAATGAGGGTTCACTAGGCCAAAGAGAAAACATTCACTCTTCTCTTTCCCTTTCCCTCCTCTCCCCAGACACATCTTTGCTCAAAGGGGTGAGAAGAGCCCTCCTCCAGCTAAACCTGGTCAGCAGGTTCACTGCAGTTAAAACTTTTTCAGAAATGAAATTCTTCTAAATTTAAATCAACTGAAAAAAAAAAAAAAGTGAGTATACCTGTCAAGAGCTTTTGTGAGCAGATCACAGTTTGCACCCATGTTGCTGCCATATATGTGGGAATCATTTTCACTATGGGAGGGGAGGTCCTTTTGTGTTTGCTGTGAAGAGCCAGGCTAGGCAAATTCTGAACTCCATTGAGTCCTGCTGTCCATCTGTGAGTGAGAGACTCACTACTGGGGACCTCCAAGAAGACTTGATTGCTCTTCTCCTCTGGATGAAGGTGTGAAACCCTTTGGTCAGAATCCTGGACTGTGCTCAAGAGACCTGTGAAGAGCAGTTAGATCAGCATGAGTGCATGGAGCTCAGGCAACAACAGTACCACAGTAGCCAGAAGGCCACAGGAACATACCTGTTTGTGCAGAGATGCCCTGCAGTAAAACAAGGTTTTGCAGACATCTCTGCAAGAAAGATTCCTTCTGAGGCTGACCATTTTCCAGCTTCCCACTAAGACCGCTTCCACCTCCCTTTCAACAGAATGCTGTTGAGATAGTAGATAATGTTTCAGCCTTCAAGTCTTGACTAAAATGGACCATAGAGGTATGTCTACCACTCAGAAGCATCCTGTAAAAAAGCTACCTGCTCTTACAGAAGAGGTGAAATTGAGACTGAAGAAACACTCCTATATAAACAATCCTACCTTGCGCAGCATGGCAGAAGCAGTCCTAATGGATATTTTTCTAATATTCTTTTCTAAAAAAAAAAAAAACCCAAACAAACAAAAAAAGAAACAGTGAAGATTCCACAATCTTCCTCAGCAATCTACTCTAATGCTTAGTTATAACATACATGAGAAAAGTTATCAAATCGCCTGTTCTTTGTAGAACACCCTAGCTGCTTAGATACTGCCTCCTTCACTGACAGATGTTTCAAACCTTCTGTTCTCAGTTTTCCCAAATAAATTCCTGAAGAAACAGTTGAGAAAACATTTTTAATCTCCTTCTCATTCTTCCCAGAAATATGTGCTTGAATATGAAACTCGGGTTTCATATATAAATAGCTATTTTCTTGCTGTCACATTTGTAGGCATATGTTTCCAAATTGAAAGTCCAGGTGTCTTAGCAGTGTAAAAGATAAGACACATAATAAGAAATTACAATGCATTATTTTTAAAATGCAATATTTAAACCCATCCCTTGACTTCCTTGTGTGTGTGCTTGTGTGAGTACTCATTTACTCAAGGCTGAGAATACAAAAAAAATCTGTTAATTTCCTTCCCACAAAATATGCCATAAAACCTTAAGCTATATCTGTATTTGCCTTTGGTAATAGTGGTCATGTTTGAGCTCAGGTTGCCCGGCTAATTGATGAAGCCAGTTACATCCATATTGACAATAAGAACAAAGTTTTCCTTTTGGAGGGAGATTTCTCCAAAGGAACACACCTCAACAGGCAGCCTGGGGCCGCTTATCAGTTAACCTAACTATATGGAAATTGGTCACCTTCTTTCGTTTTATCATTCCTTAGTGAACAGGTAATATTTTGTTCCTTATTTTGCAAAAGTAAAATTCAAGGAATCATACAAGACTTGTTTTATCATCTAGTCCTAGCAGATGATAAAGCAACTAGTAAACCACAGCAGCTACCAAGAATAAGCTACCTAGGGCTATGAACAAATCAGTTTTAGATGGCCCAGACTACAGGCTTCTAATGTTTCTCTTTAGAAACTATTCTTCACTATAAAAAATCACCTTAATATTCTTGTAATCTTGCCTTGCCTTAGTTTCATCATCCTCCATTTAGCATGTGAAAAAACAGTTATCATACCTCAAATTCACTATTCTCCAGACATGCTGAGGCTGCAGTTCTTCAGCCCCAGATTTAAATCCGTATCCGGTCATCCTGTCAAAGAAATCAAAGGAAGTATGATACAATAATGGCTTAATCTCTGCTTTGTTTACTGTTCATCTTAAAAAATAAAATGCCTAAGCTGCACATGCCCACTGAGTTATCTTGCACATTTAGGTGACTCCCAAAACAAAGGAATCAAGAAAATTGAAACAGATTAAACAATTATAACAACTAAACAATATACTTACAAATGCTATGAAGAGATAGAATGAATATCACTTCTCCATCACATTCTGCGGGAAAGTTACTAAACAGTTTGTTTCTATGATTAGTTGTAAAATAAATTCCATTTCCCATAACATCACAATACAAAGTATTTCTATTTGCACCGTTTACTCCATAGCCCCACACCTAGGTGAGACTTTAAAGGTAAGGACAGTGCCAGACCCAGCAGACAGAATGTTCTAGTCTCTCCTCCAGGTTTACAGGACTTATGTTGATTTTCTTTCAGTAGGAAACATGGGCACATAGCAGAGACAGGTAAGACAGCAGAGACAGCTTCCACACCCAGTATGGAAAAAGAGGGGGCTGTGGAGAAAGACTCTTTTAGGTGGAGTATACTGGCAAAAACTGAAACTGAAGTGGAGGATGAGTAGAGGATCCAGGAATGATGCTAGCAGGCACTCTGCGGTAGCTTAGGAGGAAACTCCTCTTAATTAACAGAAGATAAAAAGCCGTTTATGCCTGCTGAGCATAGTTGCATAGTTGCACTGTGACGACTAAACCCAGTATTTCCCTATCTGGGAAGCACTCTCCAAGGCAGAAAAGAGGGGCATGGGGAAAGAAAGAGGCCCAAGAGCAGCAAACATAATATTGCTTATGGTGTCTGAAAGTGGTGTTGGGAAGGAAAGAGATGCGAATAGTACTTCATAGAAGAGCAGTGGGAAACAAAGTTGAGAAACACCACTCTTGGTATTTTTTCTGCATAACTTAATTGATTTATATTAATAAAAAAAGAAAGCAGATTAAGAAAGTGCCTTACCCCCAGTAAAAATCATCATCTTTGTAATAATATACAAGCATTTCAATGATGAAGAGATAACAATAGAAAATGCCTTAGAATTTAGAAAAGGAATGATTTCAGTAAGTTCAGAAAAACATCAAAACATTCTGAGATTTAACCAAAATTCAGACCATTTCATCCTTCTTAGAGAAAAGAGAAATGATGACAAGTAGTAAGGAGATGACAAACAGAGCTATTGATTTTCACTTAATTATTTCTGGAAAACATTTGATGTATTTCTTGACTATTTCCAAGTTTGATTCCAGACAATAATTTACCATTTCTGCCTTTAACCACATCTTTATTAGTCACAACTATGAGACAAAATCATTACTTTCATGTATTTGCCCCAGTTGAAACATTGACTAAACAATAAGAAAAACTTGGAGGGAGCAAAGAAAATGAAACCAAAATTCCTTTATGAATTTCACACACCACTTAATTCCATAAACTGAAAGCATAATATCTGTCTCTTTCTCATTTGAAAGTAATGGAAGAGAAAAAAAAAAAAAGCTTTTTGACATCAAAAGATTTCTCCTTTCTAGTGCCTTAGGAACATTTTTCAGGTCATCAAAGAATATTTAGCACTCAATGATTTCTCAATGAAAAAGTCAATTCTTCATAAAGGATCACTTGCTTTCTATCCCTTTGCTTACATAAGTGAAAGAAGAAATGAAAGAAAATCAGAACTTAGAGAATAAAAAACCCTGTGTAAACTCCAACAGACATGCATGTTGTGTATTTACTGTATGTGAAGAGCGTACACTGTATGCAGAAAACAATCAGAAAATATTTTTTCTCTTTTCCTTTATCTCTTATCACCATTTGCAATTATATTCCATTTCAATGCTTCAAAAAATTAATACTATTTCCAGTACAAAATCTATTACCAACATTAGGTTCTGTATAGAATCATAGAATCATAGAAAGGGTTGGCAAGGACCTTAAGATCATCTAATTCCAACCCCCCTGCCATGGGCAGGGACACCTCATACTAAACCATGTCACCCAAGGCTCTGTCCAACCTGACCCTGAACACCGCCAGGGATGGAACATTTATCGCTTCTCTGGGCAACCTATTCCAGTGCCTCACCACCCTCACAGTAGTGTTAATTGTGTTAATATCTCAAGAACACATTGTGTTAATATCTCAAGAACATCAGTAGGCTCATTTTTCAACTAATTTAAAATTCCAGTAGTAAATAATTTTATCTTGACTACGCAAATTAATTTAGCTCTTGCCATTTGCAGCAAACTAAGAAATGGAGGCATTGGTATCAAAAATTACCTCCCCCAAAATCAACATTTGTCTGCCAAAGTTTTTGTCACCTGTTGATTCAATTTCAGGTGGCCTTTAGTCAGTTCTGGTTCTACACTTCTGAACGGGCTTCAAGGCAAAAATCAAATTTTAATGAAGGTCAGTGTTTTCCAGTGTGCACATGTGCATTCTTGAGCACAGGTTCATGTACGTCAAAAAAACTTCTATTACACTCAGTATAAAGGTGTGCAGGACATGATTCTCCTATACTGCAGTGTTTTGGAAGATTAATATTTTTTCCCCTCTCTGCCTTGGGTCATAACCCAGATTCTCAAAGTGTTTCATATGGAAAGCAAGTGCTGCAGAATACCATAAAAGAGCTTTTAATAAGGGCACTTCCCAAGACTGTGGGAGAACCATACTCTAGACTATATTCTGGGGGGTTTGTGTGTTATTTCAGCTATTGTCCCACTTCACTTGGCTACTGGTTCTTCTTGTTTATGTTTCTATCCACCTGTTGTATTGAAAAAAAAAAACCCAAACCCCAAACAAAATATTCATAGGATCATAGAATAGTTAAGGTTGGAAAGGAACTTAAGATCATCTAGCTCCAACCCCTCTGCGATGGGCAGGGACGCCTCTCACTGAACCATGTCACCCAAGGGTCTGTCCAACATGGCCTTGAACACCACCAAGGATGGATCATTCACAACTTCCCTGGGCAACCAATTCCAGTGCCTCACCACCCTCACAGTAAAGAATTTCCTCCTTATATCCAATCTAAACTTCCCCTGTTTAAGTTTTAACCCACTACCTCTTGTCGTATCACTACAGTCCCTAATGAAGAGTCCCTCCCCAGAATCCTTATAGGCCCCCTTCAGGTACTTGAAGGCTGCTATTAGGTCCCCACGCAGCCTTCTCCTCTCCAGGCTGAACAGCCCCAACTTCCTCAGCCTGTCTTCATATGGGAGGTGCTCCAGTCCCCTGATCATCCTCGTGGCCCTCCTCTGGACTTGTTCCAACAGTTCCATGTCCTTTTTATGTTGAGGACACCAGAACTGCACACAATACTCCAGGTGAGGTCTCACAAGAGCAGATTAGAGGGGCAGGATCACCTCCTTTGACCTGCTGGTCACACTCTTTTTGCTGCATCCCATGATATGGTTTTCTTTCTGGGCTGCAAGTGCACACTGAAGCTGGCTCATGTTCATTTCCTCATTGACCAACACCCCCAGGTTCTTTTCCTCAGGCCTGCTCTGATTCTCTTCTCTGCCCAACCTTTAGCTGTGCCTGGGATTGCTCCAACCCAGGTGTAGGACCTTGCACTTGGCATGGTTAAACTTCATAAGGTTGGCATCAGCCCCCCTCACAAGCGTGTCAAGGTCCCTCTGGATGGCATCCCTTCCCTCCAGTATGTCAAGTGAACCACACAGCTTGGTGTCATTGGCAAACTTGCTGAGGGCGCACTCAATCCCACTGTCCATACCACTGACAAGGATGTTGAACAAGACTGTTCCGAACATTGATCCCTGAGGGACACCACTCGTTATTGGTCTCCAGCCGGGCACTGAGCCATTGACCATAACTCCTTGTGTGTAGCCATCCAACCAGTTCTTTTTCCACTGAGTGGTCCACCTATCAAACTAATGTCTCTCCAATGTCGTGTGGAACAGTGTCAAACGCTTTGTACAAGCCCAGGTAGATGACATCAACTGCTCATTATTTCAGTCTGAATTTTTAGGTCTTCTCCCCAGTTGTGAAAGACCTATGTTCTGATCTTCATTTTATATCTAGTAAAGGAAAGACTTGCACATTTTAAGGTGCACCTTCAGCCACTCAGCCATTCTTAGCTCTTCCACTTTCCTGAAACAAGTACATTGCAGGTTTGGGTGCATGTGGATATAGATAAACATGTACATGGGTGCATGTAGATATAGATAAACATGCACATGTAAATATATGTATTTATGTATATATGTACACACACGTAAATACACATATGAATGTGTAAAACATATATATATATATATATATATATGTTCCAGTTCCACTAAAAAACAAATGCAATTAAAAGTTTTGTGGAAAAAAAACCAACACAAACAAATAAAAATGAAAATAGAAAAAAACCGTGATAAAATTTATGTGGAAACCTCACCGTTCAGAACTCTGGCAAAATTATAGATCTACAGGAGAGTGGCAGGTAGTGAGTACCTACGATGGAGGAAAGGAAAACCAACATTTAATAAAAAGAAAAGACAGTTCAGAAAGAAATCCAGAAGGCTCAAACCCACAGCAGGCTTAATAAAATCTCAGCATTGTCAAATGGCCAGAAGGAACTTTAGCCAGGTAAGTTAAAGCACCTTCTCAAGTTATTGAAGCCATCCTGCACCAAATAAAGTATCATCTCTCAAGCAGTGACTGATCTTTATCCCTTTAAATTCCTCCTTAAAACCTACTTTTTGCCCCTCTCCCTACAAATCACCACCATCTGGAAGTGGTTATCCTGGTGATGACCTGTAAGTATTTAGGTCACTGTAAATAACTTGTTTGTGCACCTGTAGTTACTGTTATTGCATCTTTCTCCTCTTCATATTCATCACTCCAGGTTCAGCAAAGACCCAGACCATGAAGTGTATGGGATCTGGATGTCTCCGTGACTTTCTGTCTGCACAGTACAATAAAGCAGCAATGCTTTTGTGGAGTTATAGGTGTTACCTGAATATACTCGTAAAACGCTATGCATATCCAGCTTGGCAGACATCGAATACCCTGGCATATCTGCTATGAAAACAAAGGGAAAAGGTGTAGGTCTGTATAAGCAGGCAGTCATATGCATTCCTGGTGAAGAGATATGCTACAAAGAGTCATTGTTACCACCTGAACTTCTGCTGGTTTTGGACCAGTGGTTACAGAGCTCCAGCATTCCCCAAGCATATTACTCCTTCAGCAGTGAAAAAAAACATTGTTTGTTCATTTGTTCGAAGCTCTGCACTCTTAAATCTGTCCTCTGACTTATTCTAGATCTTACTATTAAATCCACTTCACCATTCCACACCTTTATGTTTAGATACATTTTCACACCTGCTACTCATTTTCATATACTATTCTGCTGCTTCACAGCTAACATAAGCTTCATATTCTCATTCATATATTTAGTGATCATGTAAACACCTGCTACAGGTTCCTGAAGTCCGCTCCAATGGCGACTTTTGGCTCACAGTCTCCCAGCAGTGTTCCCCCTCAATTTTTAAGATCTCTGTTATTGTTACAAATCCAATCTTTCTTTTTAAATTTATATTCCCACCGCCTTTTCTATCACTGTGCATTTCTGTTACTGGCACATCACAAAATGCTGGCTACTGCAGTAAATGCAGATGATGGCTTGCCTGTAAATTAGATTTGTGTGTGTAAAACCCATGCTTGTTTACATATTGGAATGATGCCAAATACCTGCTCAGATGAAACAAAATATTTATGAATTGGATAAACTGGAAACTTACATCTTTATAAGGTGTTCAGAGTGGATCCAGGTATAATTTCCCTTGCCCTGCCGTACTTTTAATGAAAAATTTTCTTGTTAAGGAGTATTAGAAATATTGTGTTTGTAAAAGACACAACATTTTAATTTATACTCGGTAATATTAAAGTAAAGCTTTAAAACAATCCTTTATGAAACAAGTGATCTTAACTATTGCAATTCACATGAATTTAATTACAGCAATTTTTAAAAGTAATTTAAATATTGCTTTAAGAGAAGTTGGTTTTTTGCTACCATAATAAAATAACTTGTTTTATACAAGATACAGAAGAATATAATTTGATCATTTCTTCTGTTAGCCTTTGTTACATAGATTTTTACATAATCATTACTCATAATGTTCTGACAGATAATGCTATTACTAGCGTTACCATCTTTGCTATTATTATAAAAATCTTCTGGCTTTGTGAAAATTTTAATTTATTAAAATGTAATAGAAGCACATCTAACAGGAACCATAATTTATGAAAATTTTAGATATGCTGCTTGACATTCATGTCATCAGTCTTCAAAAGTTTCACATCTGAAATGTGAAATTACACAGATTTATAAAAATCCTTTTTCAGCATGTTAACTGGCACTATCTTCTCTAAAATGTATATGTTTGGCTTTAAAGAGACAGGCACATGTAATTTTAATGTCAGCACCAACATCACCAAAAAGTGCCCTGGCAATCAGTGGAAAGGTTTAATAGGTTTCCTGTCTTGTTCTTAATTTGCTGAAATTACAAAATCAATACTTTCAGTTGTAGCTGCAGCTACCCGTTTTACTGCTTTAAGATAAAGTCTACAATAAAGTAACCTTCACTTTCAATTTGCAGCACAGAACATCAGGGTGTTCTTGGCCACTAACTAGTCTTTCTTTTCTCAGCCAGTATGAGACATTCTATATGTGTGAAGTTGCCTTTCAAAGGGGAAAGATACATTTTGTATTAATCATAGCTCTTATCAATGACTAGTTTTGTTTATTTTTAACATCTCATTCTACTCTCTTTTAAAGTCACCTTTGTATGGGTTGTTCATTATTTCCCCATTTCTCTGTATTGCACTTTGACTTATACTACACAACCAAGTGATTGCTGTTGAAATGTCCTAATCTCTGTTTTACTTTCATCAGACTCCCTGTATTACAAAGGAGCATATTTTTCTGTTGTGGTTAAAAAAGAAATTCTCCATAGCTGGTCACATTTTTAATAGCGAAGATGATCGTGGATATTAAAAGGCTCTGAAAGGATCAAAGAAAGAAAACCCAGATCAACTCATCCAAGTCAATCTGTTGCAGAGAACAAGAAGGAAAAAACAATAAATAGACACTACTGCATGAGCTGCTCTGTTATGCCTCCCATCTCTTTAACCACAGAGGTGAGAAAAGCATATCTTTATGCTTAGATACTAACATCTAGTCTTCCAACTCAGGTCCAATCTTTCAAATGCATCTTCTACACTCAAAAATTAAAGTTATAAGATAAAGCTTTGATCCCTGCTCCCTAACCAATTAAAATGTTTTTAGGTTTTGGGATGTTTTTTGTTTCTATTTTTCTATGATAACCCTCTTCTTGAAATAATTTTAGTGTATAAGCCCTCTTCATCACATAGCTGAGCAATATTATGGAGCTGTTAGCACTGGAGAAGGGCCTTGGGTTGCATGGTCCCTTTTTAGTGAAGCAATAAAAAGAATGTTAAGCTGCCTCTCTCAAAAGTGCTTCCACTGATGCAAAATGTATTCACACCAAGGAAATAGAGTTCTCAGCACCTGCTACCCCAAATGTTAATGAGTATGCACACAGATGTATACACACACGTGCAAGTAATACTTCTTCCTTCTCAGCCGTAGCAATTTCAAGTTGGAAATTTTGCTCATAAGCAGCATGTAATGGAGTTAGGATACTGTAAATGAGAGCACGGTTGATCAGGAACAGAATACGCTTAATCACACCCAGAAAACAGAGCCTCCAAATGCCAAAACTACCTTGCTTCATGCTCTGCATCTTTTAAATAGCTGCTCAAGGTAAAAGGATGCTATTTGTCTTGTGATGTACTCTCTATAAATGAAAACTCAGACTAGATCTAGAAACAATATTCCACAAAAGGAAACAAAAGCATCTGTCTCTAAACAAGTCAAGAGAAATGCCAAATGATTCAATGAAGATCGCTTGTGTCACTTATGTTTGTTTTGATTGGTCCTCCAATGTTTACAGCACTCAACTCAGCAGGCTCAGAACCCCAAATCTATATTTAATTTAAAACATTGCACCATCACTCAAATCTTTCAGCAGCCTCACTACAGGCTAAAGAATAAGGACAGAGGGGCTTGTTTACAATACAGCACCTTTTACATACTCCAAGGGATCACAGAATAGTTTTCAATATATTATATCAGAATAAAACAATGAAAGTTTTAAATGTGATTATGAAACAAAACATTTACCACTACTTGTAGGATTTTTACTTACATTACCTGTCATTTTTCAGATATTCTCAGCACCAGTTCATATTGCAAGACAAGACAAAATATTCTTAAAGCAGCTTTAAACTCTGCAAAATAAGATCAGCAGCTTTAATTTTTATCAAAACCAATATGCTGATCAGCAAAAGTAATGTAATAAAGACAACCACCACTACAACACTGAAAGCTTTGTACAAATTCACATCAGTTTAAGGAGTTAAATAAAGTACACTTGTTTCATTTCAAAGTACATACATACACAGACACACAGATTGGAGGGCCCAATCCTGTAAAATGCAAAAATCAAGGTTTTATAAAAAATAAGCGACTGAAGGGAAAAAACAAGTTCCCATTTAAGAATACACAGATATTCTTAAAATATGTATGGCTTGTCAAAGAGAATGAGCCATCAGTTTCCATTAACTTCAGTCAGGGTAGAATCTGCTTGCTATTTTGCAAAAGCAGCCCTGATGCAAATTGTGAGTTAGCAATGTCATAATGCACAGTATCAAACAGCAGAAAACCTTCTCACTGCAACCACGATGGTAGCATGCATCAGTGTAACATTATCGCGGTGGTTTTCAGTCCTTGTCAAGCTGCTGGTGTGAAAGTCTAACTAAACTTAAAGGTCCCTCCAAGGAAAGGAAAATGGTTTATCCTACATTTGCCATCCAAATTTTCCCAACATGTCACGAGATTCACAAGGAAACCTGCTTCCTCCTTTGAAAATCTGGGCAATTTTGTGCATTTCACCCTACCTTATCATTGCTCTGTCTGCAGCAGCACAGTCCCCTCAGCAGCAGCAGCACCCAGCCCAGAACTGGTTTCCCTGCTCTGGCTGGGCCCCCCACAGATACGAACTTCGGTCAAACCCATAAGAAATTTAGGCTGCAGATAATACTCACTGTGAAGTATGTTCCCTCCTCAGTGCCTTGGTCAGCCTTTACAGGACCCTGGACATGTGCGTGTTGACATGGAGGAGCTGATTCTGGCCCTGTACCAGCACCTACATGCTGTGTCATGGCCACATGCAGTTAAAGAACCAGCCCAGCTCTTCTCTAAGCTAGGAGCAGAATAAGGTCCCATTTGCAGCACTGAGGGAGGTCCCCATTCCCTCAGACAGTAAGAGAAAGCTGTGTTTTGGGAGGGGGTATCTACAGGTTTGAGCACTAGGCAGTCTGCAGCATTCAGGAAAACAGAGAGGGAACGAGAGCCTACTGAAATTAGCTTTGGCCCTGGAAAAAGGAGAGAGTCTTGTACTACTTTCCTCCCCTTACCAGAAACATTTGTCCAGCGTCTGCGTTTCTTTCAACCCTGTTGTGCTTCTCAGCAGACAGAGTAATTTGACCCAGAGGATTTTGGCTATCTAAGCTATACTTAATCATTTGGCCCCATTACATCACTACAAAACAGTTCAAAATAGAGGGCTCCTTTTAGTAGATTTCATGTTTCAGCTAACAAAAATTATTCTAACTTCATTTTTAGCTGAGCTTATTAAAGCAGGACTGTGTTTAAGTTATAGTAATTGTCAATAAAGTCTTTTATAGCAGATTTAACTCAGCATATTTTAGATCTTGCCAATTTGAGAGAGTTTCCATAAAAAGAACAGCAATGTTACAGTGATAACTCAAAAATGGAAAAAAAGAATTATTTAGCATAAAAGGAATTATTTAGCATAGTAAAAGGAAGTATAACTAGGAGTAATGGGAAGAAATTAATAAAGGGAATATATCAGTGGGGGAAAAAGAAAAACCTGACTGTAAGTTAGTGAGTTAACCAACATGAAAATCTCCCTAGAGCAAAAAGTGCCCCACTGCTGAGCAATTTTGAAATAACTGGCCAAAACATTACCAAATAAATATATAGGCTGGAAACAATTCTGCACCACTATAGACAGAAGACTAGGTTGCCATTCTGTCCTCTACTTTTTAATTTTATGAAAGTGAACAAGTAAATTGAGCTTTCTGACTGACAAATCTAGTGAAATTCAGAATCCCGGCTGCTGAGATGTAATTGAATAGCTTTTATCTTTGCCAGCACTAGAAGAGACAAAAAACAACCAACCAACCAAACAAACAAACAAACAAAAACCAAACCAAAAACAAAAACAAAACCTCAAACAAAGATGAAAAAGAAAAGTAACTTTTTTGTTCTTTTTTAAGTTGACATTTTTCTGTTAGTCTGAGTGATTAGTTATATTTGATAGTTTAGTTATCTTGCAATAATTTGTTCCTTTACTGACACTGACAATAAAAATTATGTGCACTATAAGAGTGCTGCTTAACAACTTAAAGAGTTATTTATTTTAGCAAACATTTTTAACTGCAACATAAAACAGAAAAGCCAAAATGCTCCTATATATAGACCTCAGAGTCATATCAAATACAATCACTTCAGAAAGTTTGGAATCAAACTTAACATCCTTCTGAAAACTGCTTTGCAGGACACTACCAAATACATTATGTTTATTTAACAGAATTTAATTGAGACAACACTAATGTATTTGTGGGTTTAAATAACATTAAGTAACTTTTTTTTTTTTTAACATGAACACACTTTTCAAGCTAATAGCAAGTTTACATACATAAAGCAAGGTATAACATACCTTTTAGACAGCGATAGCTGTTCAATAAAAAAGTATTAGACTGTTCTCCTGATATTGGGTCTTTCTGGAGAGCACAAAACTTTTGAGCTGTTCAAAGACTGCATTGATAAAGCAGGTAACTCATTTAGTAGTCCTTTGAAAAAATTAATTGAATGTGTGACTGAAAATACAAAATAAAAAAACTCTGAATGGTTTGTGTACATATTATGACTATCATGTTTTGAAATGAATAAATAGAATAAACAGCAGACTTGCGCTTAGTATCATTAGATTTGAAAACATTGCAAATTTTTTTAAAACATTGCTATAATTTTTAACTAGTTCATACCTCATTCAGAATTGAAAATAGATCTCTTTTTCTTTAGTTATTGTCTTATCTTAACCCACAAATTTACAACACCACACCATAAATCCTCACATCAAAATATTTTTTGAGTGCATCTGCTGACACATAATTGATTTCAGTCTGATCTACAATGAAAACAGGGATCACAACAGCAATTCTGGCAGACTCGGACCAAAAGAATGTTAACCTGCAGAGCTGTAATTTTGTAGGATTAAACATGTTTCAGTTTACTTTTGATGTTGTTTTGGATTGGCATGAGCATATTACAGGTCTGGTAGGGTTTGAATATGTTTTTTATTGTTATTATTATGCAAGTTCAATTGCTTATACTACACCCTGTGTTCACCATATATTTGCAGTGATATGTCCTCAATTTTTAAGAATCAGAAACTGTATTTCTAGTTACAGCAGAGAAATTAAAAAACAAATGCTTACAAAACTCTATAAACCAGAAATACTTATACAAATATTGATGTTATCACTTAGTAGTTTTAAATAGCATAATTCACCACGTAAAATTATGTTTTATAGTGTGATTAATATTGCTAAAAGATTAATGCATTGATTGGTATTGGAGTTTTCAGGATTCTGATTTTTTTTCATTAAAACTATGCTGCACATCAGTTCTCTTCAAACATGTAAAATTAGGAAATGGATTTTTAGATCTTCCTGGGTGTTATTTCATTTAATACAGAACACCAAAGTACTCTAAGCTTTGCATGCAAACATACAGCTAAAGTAAACAAGTTACAAAGAGGGGGGGGGGGGGGAGAAAAATCAATCCAACTTTAAATAAGCTCGTGTGGTTTGAGATCAGTGTATTTTTTGCTAGGTATGAAATAGAACGGCTTCTTAACCCAGCCATCCCTAGCAATGTTGCCAACTTTCAGGCTATAAAGAAACTGGAGTAACTAAAAAAACTCAGGTCATATTGCAACAAGAAGCTTATGATTGATTCATAAAAATATTTAAATCGTTATCATTTTGCATTTAAAATCTAATTCAGATATGTTTGAGCAGTTCAGAAAAAATAACTTCACAAAAAATAATACTGAGGTTTAAATTAAGTACTCATCAGAAATGATTCAGAACAATGTTGGGCTTACATAATGCTGTGACTCACCATTTAGTATATCAACAGATTCACTTGTGTAAAAATTGCGGAGATTGAAGACAAAGTTAAAGGTACACTTGAAACATAAACACTCTTCTGTGTCTAGGTGCCATGATATGCTAACAAGAATAGTGTATTTGTACACCTTTATATAAATTTCAATATCCATTCACCACTTCTGCCTATAGGTAACCAGTATGTGTGGAGATAAAGTGTATTCTTATATGGATTGTGATATTATAGTCACCACAATGACTAATTCAATAAGATACAGAAACATTCAAAGAAAGAATTAACTCCTTGAAGAACCTGCTTCCTAAAAAATATCAGTGCGTGTACTCCGTTATGGCATGCTTTAAGTTCAATACTTTATCACTTCACTTATATTCACCCAATAAACAAACAGTGCAATGTGACTCTAAAAGCTGATCTTTTTTATATTTGATTTTTTTTTCTACTGTTTGAAATATCACACCTTCAAAACTGAGGTAAATTGTAACAACCACATCATAAAATTAAGCAAGGAAATATTAGCTAATATTATACACATTTAATTTTAAATCTCTATCTATCTATCTGGAGCTAAAAATTGCATTTTTAAAATACCTCATTTTAATAATACAATTTAACTATAATAAAATAATTGCAGAAATTAAGTGCTCCATAAAGAATCATTCCTTCAGAATTTATGAACAAGCCAGTATTGTCATATTTCTTCAACTTTCTGTCTTTCAGTTCATTTTCTTAATTTGGTTCTGTTCATTTCCCTTTGCTTTTTGATTTCCTGCACTCTCTTTTAACACAAGTACTTACTAAAATCAGATATATAAGCCAGGTATTCTAATTCCCTTAATTTCTAGTTAGGTACTTCGGAAAAATCATATTATCACAAGTAATGTCCTTCTTTACACTTCAGCAAAAACAAAAAGCTGTCTCAGTAAGGTACTGTTTCAGTATCTAACCCCTACCTCAGAAGGTAGATAAGGGAATCTTTTACAAGACAGTGTTGTCACTCCATGCCACATCAGCTACTGGGAACAGAGAAACAGTAAGGCTAGAAAGCAAAGCGTTAGGACTTTATCTCTTTTCTCTTTCTTGAGATCTACTACTTATTAGAATTGTTTGATAACAAAGACTAAGTTTTACCCAAGAAATAAAAGGCGCCACAAATGTTTTCACTCAGCTACAGTAGCTCTGTGCCGTGCAAAACAATTATGAACTCCAAATCTTATTTACTTGTGTATGGCTATTTAGTACCTTATCTGTAGATGTAAGACACAATTTTCCCATTTGATTATGGTTTGTTTTTTTTTTTTTCTCACATGTAAGTAAAGTCTTTATTAACAATGCAGAATTTTGGGGCTAAGCTTTTACCTTTTCTACAGTACTATAAGATTCAGAAGGCAAACTGCATGCTCATTCTAGCAAGGCAATATAATAGGGATGGAGGGGAGCAATTTGGAGTCTATAGGAAGTTTACCATAAAATTTACATGTTCCATAAAATATAAGTAGCCACCATTTTGCTGTAATCCCAGAGCAGCAGCGAAATGGTGGTACAGAAGAAAACTGCCCTATCAGACACATTTCGTCATTGCTTCTATCCATCACTACCTTCTTTCGCTAGCATGATTATCATTTACTTTTCTCCTTCTTACAAGCAACACCCTAATTTTAGATTAAAAATCAATAGTATAGTAAATAGTTAAGGTGTAATTACCAAACTAAGACTGCAGACTACAGCAAGTCTTCCCCCCCACCACCACCTTCAAACTGCAAAAAAGTACAGTATAGTGTTTCTATCACACACTGATGAACACATCCCTTGGAAGTGCTACTGTATGAAAGCTGTATCCTAGAGGTAGAACACATGGTATGGAATATGGCTGCTGCATTGGTCAGTATGGTATTTTAATTATTATATTATGAAATATATGTAACACTCAAAGAACCAAAATGGCTTAAACTAATTGCTTTTGATTGTAATGTACAGTGTTGCATTTTGTGAAATGTTTTATGTTTAAGTGAATATACATATTAGCATGCTCAGTTTTGAAATGTATGTTAAAGCATTGCTAAGCAATGCCATCCTTTTTTCATTAATGCGTGCTTCTTAGAAGGTGTAGAAAGGAGTGCCTACTGGTACATCAAGGGAGAAACTGCATTCATAGATTAGTGCAAGTATATTCCGTGATACTGTGTTGTACATACGAAAAGAATGTGTAAAGTTTATCCTGTAATCTCTATAGAAGCACATGTGCTATAAGCTTTATTAACTAACTCTTAAATTTATAAATTTGTAATAAACCAGAAAAGCAATTACTGTAACATATTTTCTAATATTGTGTTTGGTGTTTGCTATTATAAATATGTAATTAAGTTAAAATGGATGACATTTTCAAATACAGTATGTCATAGGAAAAAATGTTCCTACCTTTCAGATACCAGTTTAATATTCTAGACTACAATATCATATTTTAACTAATAAATCACATATAAAAAAAAGTAGGTAATTTAAGTGATAATGGATACCAAATTTAAAGATTTTTTGGGAAACTTTCTGAAAACATCCTAAAAGATGTATAATGTGATTGTACAAATCTGCAATTATGTACAAGTAAAACGCCCTCTTCCTCTTAAGTACTCCCATTCTTTTCCAATTCAAAGCAAGGAGTATTTAGGTAACACTGCCACCTATTGCTTAAACATGATAGTTACTAAAATCTGTTGCAGTTTTTTTGTCACTCTTCTCTGCTGTTTTGACTGCTACGCTTTCATTATGTATGAAAGAGACTTTCATATTCAGGGATGCTTAACAACTAATAAATGTCTGTCTTCAGTCCTATGGCTATAATTTTTTAGGAATTAATGGAAACTTAACAAAAGAGCATTTCAATAGCTATGTAAGTAAATTCCAAAAAAAAAAAAAAAAAAAGGAAAAAAAAAAAAATCATAATTTTAAATATAAAATCCTTCCAGAAGGGGAACAAAAGTAGATTTTTCAGGCTATAGAATCAGAAATATTGTAAAATCTAAATTACTGATTAGATAAAAAGTGTTTAATGTCATCCAAAATAACATTATTTTTGCTAACATTCTGCAAGTGGCTAGGCAACTAATCAAATTATAAACCTATATCTGCAGGTCTTTTAGGAAGAAAGATATAAAAATATAGAAATAAGTATAAGATCAAACCAAATTTTTTTAGTAAATGATTCTGTTTTCAGGACAACCATCAAAAGATCACTAATTCCATATCAGAGCAAGGATCATACCATCAGAATTACCTTTGCAAGCCTGGGGGAAAAAAATGAAATGTTTTCACTTCTTTAAAATAAAAAGTGAGAAACAGATATTTGACTATACTAAGTAAAGAAAGTCATGAATCAATCAGGAAGATAACTGCTTTAATGCAAAGTAACACCAGCTATATACACTTACATAAGTACTACCTAGGCTCATTTACGGTGATACAGAAAGATTACTTATTTGAGAAGAAAAGTTATTGTTGAAAAGCTTCTTTTTTATCCTCATACTCAGTCTGTATCTATAAAATAAGTTGACTTATTCATTATAAGGAAGTATCTGTATATTGTATAAAATCCCTTATATTCTCTTGTATAATTAGAAGAAAAACTACAAATCCACAGTGCTTTCACCTAAAAATGTTCACAACCACTATGCAGAATGTTGACATTCACCCTATCCTAAAATATCTCATTATGAGTCAAGTTGTATTTCTAAAATTTGTGAAATTGTGAGAAAGAAGGTTGCATTCAAGAAGAGGAAAACTAGAAACATTAAAAAAAAAGAAGTGTGATTTTTGTTTCATTTTGTTTTTCTTAACTAAATGCAGTATTTTAATTCTCAAAGTATTTAAAATATCCAAGATACAAGAGAGAATTTTAGGGGGTTTTATAATAACATTAGGAATATATAAGAAGGCTAAATTTCTTATTACTTGTTATATTTTTTCTATAAAAGTAAGCACATGCTTTCTGAAACAGAACTCAGAAACAACATATAAACAAAAACTATTCATGCAGTTAGGGGCTCCCAATCTTTTTTCCCACTCATATGGTTTACCCTATGACATTTTTAACCTTTTCCTTGCCTCTAGAATGTTACCTCTCAGAACAGTCAGGTACCACAGCCAAGTAGTGTATAAAACTAATGTCAGAAAATGAACTCCTGAATTCAAACAAATATCTGCACACCTATTTTTATCTTTTCTGGTTTATTTCTTATTTCTACACTCTCAACTCCAACAGCAATACAAGATTCTTGCACTGATGTAAAGCTGAAAAAAAAAAACCCTGAACTTTTTCTTTTTTACCTCTTTAAAAAAAATGAATATTCAACATCTGGAAATTTTATGTATTAAAGGAAAAATTTTGATGTTTTTCAGATTTCATTAAATGTTAATGTACCTAAAACAATTTGGCACCAGAGTATTCAACCTTAAATTCACTCAACTTAGTACAGTAGAATGAATTATTAATGACCTAATTGGTAAACATTGATTTGTAATGTAATTACTTGTTTAATGCACCATTTTATGCAAATATCAGACCAAGACCTACAAGTCTGGTACTTTAAATAAATTTTCCTTGATGAAATACACCACTTGTTGCATATACTTACATAAGAAAATATCATCTCCTTGTTTTCTCCTTTAACAAACTTTCTTTTCGAAACTATAATATGTTTCCTAAACAGATAGTTTGTGACAGCAAAAGTTTGCAGGTATGTTTTCCCCATCTCTTTTACTACCTAAATTCTGACATACCAAGACACAAATGCTATATAGGGAAAAAAAAAAAAAAAAAAAAAAAAAGAATGTTTTAATTTAAAAGAATATTCAAAGAGAACAAACAGGAATATCTTAAATCGAGAGTATGAAACCTAGAAGTGGGAGGGAATACAAGGCACTGTTTAAAATCCAAAACATACAGAAGTAACACGTGCATGATTTGTTAATTTGCATCTCCAAAATACAATTCACACTTGTATTAAATCAATATTTTCTGTAGATAGTCTAAAAATCAGTACAGTTTTGGTCTATTCTATATAGGGAGATAAATAGATAGGCACAAACATACTGAAATGCTTCTGAAATGCTAGTGTGCTTTGCCTGTTACATTTGCGTGCTAAAATATACTGTGTTCAGACAAAGGTACAACAATGCAAGGAATACATATAGCATAGCTGAAAAGCAGTATCTTCCTTGGTTATCTGCTATAATAGACTACACACCTCATGTTAGAATGTATGTTAAAATGCAAATATGGTTATACTTCAATAGCTAGCATCATCATTAGTTTTATATCTTGGTTTTACTAGATCATTGCTTTAAATGAGCATCACAAACCCAGTGGAGCTTTAGTCTCTACATTACATTTTCTTCATAATCATTTTCAATTTATTTTTTTTTCTTGCATGTCATCATTTTAATGTAAATCTTTCTTTTTCTTTTCAATAAAATGAAATGATTAAGTAATCCTGCTTTTTGCATGATTAAAGATGACGGATAAGCTTGGGTGGATAAAAATCAAGACTCCTAACAGAATCTGTGCACCTCACATGTCAGAATCCTTCCAGCTTGTTCAGTGCTAATGACAGGAAAAATTAGCATGCCTGTGAGTTGCCAAAAAAAGAATAACAAGCTACCTTTGAGGACCTAGTCATATCTCTAAATTTTAAATAGTTGTTTTCCATAATTTTCTGCAATAAGCCTGATGAATTGTTTTGAAACAGATTAATAGAAAAATCCTTGCTTAGAGCAATAATAGATGTTCATTAAATCTATCAGTGACTACTACTGTGTTGTTTAATCACTACCTTTGTTTCAAATGTAACACGTTTAGAAAATAAAACACAAGGAATACAAGGATTGCTGAATACAGTACAAATCTGATGAAAAATGATGACATATTTTTATTGGACAGTCAGATATGACTCAGTTTTAAAGAACAGGAAAAACCTCGAAGCTGCTGATTTTTACCAGTGTCTCCGTTTTTTCAAGAGCTCTATGCAGTATGTGTCCATCCTTTTCTGACTGAGACAAGAAAACTAGAAAGGGGATATTACAATACAGCACATACATACCACCATCGCCTCTAGACATATGACCCAAAATTATGCTAAGAAGTCTCCCTCTGACTTCCTTCTAACTAGCCTCTTGTGATTAATTCAGCATGTCCTTGAAAGTATCTGCTAGAGATCTTTGTTCCTTAATTTCAGAGTTTCTGAAGCCCACCTATAGTTTCACTGAGGAGTTTTTGTTGTTTTTTTTTTTTTTTAATTTACCTTTTTTTTTTTTTCCATCAGAAGTAAGGCATTAATCTGTGAGCTGAGGTCTGCAGTAACAGGAAAGCACCACCTGCCTAAGCATTCGCCAAATAGGACCATAAATACCACAACATTTCCTGACCTAAGTTTCGTAGACATCTGTATCATGGTAACATTGCATTTCCCTTCTTTGACAGACGAAATTACTATTCTTTGATTCCACCTCCCCCCCCCCCCCCCTTTTTTTTTCTGATTATGTTCTGGATGGCAAAATTTGGGCCACAAAATGCTAATTTCTAACCTAACACCATGACAGCAATCACAGCCATCACAAGGATGGAATAAAGAGAGCAATCTAACATCCAGGGATATGAATTTCTGATCAGTGGCTGGCAGACTGCCGTGAAAGCTTACAGTAATCCCATTGGACAGCTAGGGTTGATGAAGCCTGGGAACAGGCAGCCACAATGTAGGTAGTTCACAATTGCAAGCATTTGTCCATAATTTAAAGCTATATGAGAAGTGGAGAGTATTCATCTGAACAACAAGCTGTAATTTAACTAGAGTAACATTTACACAGTTTTTAACCCATTAAGTCCACCTCTTCTTACACTGACATTCCCTCCGTTTAATGCCTGTTGTAAACAAAAATCCTGCACATCAAATGAACATATATTTTTAGCATTTGCAGAGATCAGAATAATCTGGCAAGATTAACTTTTATTGTGCATTTGGCAGAAAATAAAGTATTCTTAAATCTAAAGTCCTGACCATGTAAAATCTTACTGAAGCAAAGAAGTGCCCCCTGAAGCCAAGGGGCCCAGTCCTGCCACCCCTGCTTGCACGGAGTAAAATCTAATTTATAGACTGATCACATGATTAAGGTCCTTTTCAAAGCAATAATGCCTCAATCATCCGGTGACACTCCCACCAGAAGAAAACTAGCCCCCGTTGAAGTTGAGAGGCTCTGCAAATGGCAGATGCTAACACAGTCTTTGAGCTCTGCCAGACTAAGGGGTTTCTTTATCAGGCTTTTAAACTGTAGCCCGAATTGTAAAATGTCGCATTGTGCCTAAAAGCCTAAAAAATGCATCTTTCCACACAACCCAGGTGCATTCCTTCTCCCTCTCCTAAATTCAGCCTTCACTAATTGTCATTTTTCTATTTTGTCACAAAGCATTTGCTGCATGCATAGTGCTGCTGCCAGGATTTACAAGGCCCAGACAAGACATGTCTACCCAGACACGGGAGCACAGTGGCAAATAATGACACATAAAAGTAGGCAAATGAAACTGCCACTGCCGCACACAGACAGCACAGCACAACCACGAGCAAAGATCATCAGAGAAATGATAGAAACACGAGAGAGATGCACTTGCAAATGTTTTCTGACTTCCTGTGGAAGCTCCACAGCAAAAGAGAGAGAGATTCACATTCGCAATAACCCCAGAAGCCACGGAAGGAGAGAACCTGGACCCTCCTGCAGGCACAGAAAGCCTTGCCAGTGAACAAAATGGGGCAAGTTTCCAGAAAAAATTCACACTTATAAATTACTATTAATATGCACAGAAATAGTAAAAAATGAAACATGCTAAGAAAATGCCAACTGCAGCTGAAAATGTTAACACACAAAGAGCAACAAGCCTAGGATCTGGCTATGAAGCCCAAAGAAAAAGTTATATTTGTCTTGGTTGTTAAGAGACAGACGCTGCTTCAGGTTTAGTGTAATACAATGATGGGCTTCACAGCATTCTGAAAGAGAGGAAAATACCATTGCAGTGATGTTGTGGAGAGACTGTGGTGGTTTTAGACACAAAACTCACTTTTTAAGAGTTTCATCTGCTTTGGAGATTCAGCTGATTTGTTACCTGGTTCTAAAAGGGAAAATGGGAGGAGAAGTGGTGAAATTACTGCTGTAGCCACCTGCAAATATTTATGCCCAAAATACAATAACTGGAGAGTGAGCTGTGTTTTGCTCTTTTCTTTGTTCTTTCTTTTGTTCTTCCCTCAGTCCTTTTTGCTGCTCTCCCCCTCCTTCCTCTTTTTCCTACTAGTTTCCTCTTCATAGCCCCTTGGTGTGTTTTCCTTCCAAATTAAATTTTCACTCCCATTTGTAAATATTGAATCTCCTTCCATCTGTTCCCTTTTTTGCAGTCTTTAAATACATTCTCTGTTTTCTTATTCCAATCATTTTTCTTTCTTCTCTTTTTAAGCTGTCCTCAGCCTTCTTTGTGACCTTTTTCTTCCCCCATTCTTTCATGATCATCTCCAATTCATGTGTCTGAGACAGACTTTCACCAGTTTTCTCTCCTGTCAGCACCGTTCAATGAAATATATGTACAGCAGCTCTCTGATTTGAAAGTTGGGTCCTCTTAGCTTGTTAGCAGAAGCATTTAACTGTAATGCCGGTATATTACTCATGATAGTACAGGATAAGAGGGTGCAGGAGGTGGACACTAGTCCATGCTCATCCTGAGAGCAGAGGGTTCACTTCACACTGCATTATCCTCCATATGCTGAGCAGACCTTTAGGGACTAAGGAGAGGCAATCTTGCCATGTAACAGCAAATTATAACTATTTTCCATACTTCTCATTCCTTCTAAGAATCACTTTCTCATGTGATTGTCCAACAGGCTTAACTGTGCTCTTTAAGGAGTGTGCCTCAGAAAGTATGAGCCATCAAAAGGAAATGTATGAAGGTGTGCTGGATGAATACATCAATCAGAATGGCACTACAGATTGCAAACAGTCTAGCAATGACTGTGTTGTCCCTTATAAAACATAATAGAAGATTTCAAAACTACCATCAACAGATCTGCATGCAGTCTCATATGTGTTTCTTCCTCTCTACCACACAACACAGAGTCAACAGAGTTAAGTTTTGAAGAAGCAATGTGGGTGAGAGGGAAAGCTATAGAGCCTAAGTAAGTCCAAGATTGGACTGCTAAGAGTGGGCTCAAAGCAACGTTCAGAGATTGCTTTTTTTTTTTCCTTTCCTGCAAGTGACTTAGTGGTTCCTGAAAGAGCATTTCCATTTTATGTCATTTGTATAATGTTTTAGATTTCTCTAGGTGCAGTTCACCTGCCTTGTGGCATGGCTTCATGAGCTCCTTCCCAATCCCACTGTGAGTGGAGGATACATCTATTAGCTGTTTAAGGAGAAAAAATAACAGACATTTGTTGGAACAGCTTCCACTTCCACAGTGTAACTACAAGTAGATCACCAAGTAGCTTGACTATCATCAAATAGTACATGCAATTTATTGCAAAAACATTTGTATATATGTACCGGATGACAAAGAATATTTGATGATTGCATGAATAACAAATATGCATACACAGGCACACATATATGACTAAAAATCTGAATTACACTATGCAGAAAAGCTCTAAAATAAAGCTAGGAATCTCAAAGCCATTTCCAAGATCCAACATATTGTCCCTGGTAACAATCCAAGGGAGCTGCTGGCACAGAAGACTCAGGCATGTTTCTGCACAGACGCAAAAAAAAATGGGAAAAGCAGATAAAGGCTCAGACATTTCAACAGCTATATCCAGCAGTGATACCTATTTTCTTTGAAACTTACTGTTAGTGTTAGAGTCTTAGTTCTCTCTGTTAAATAGGAAAGATAATGCTCCTATCCGTTCCTCACAGCTATGTTGTCAGACAAGATTCATTCACACTTGTTTAATGTAGTGATGGAATAAATATAAATGTTTAGATAAATACTGAAAGAAATATAGAAAAGACTGCTAAACACAAATGTAAAATGTCATCCCCCCAAAAAATCTGCATGGTTAACTTTTGGAATTAATGAGTGGGGCAAGTGGGGTTGAATGGCTGTTTGAACCCAACCCAAATCACAGCGGTTGCTATTGGCAACCACTGTAACATATGTCTGCTATTAACCTCCCAAATGCCTACAAATCTGAAGAAAGTATACCATTCAAAGCCCGTGTTTTTCCATTAATTACACGAAGTCTTAACATGAAAAGCAAGTTTTGATCTGATACTTTTGCATTTCTCACCAGATGTTTTTTCCATTGACTCTAACTCTAAAACATTCTGTAAAAGTATGTATGCAGAATCTGAAATTTTAAAAGCTATTTCAGAAACAACTGAGCATGAATACTTGCTATACTTTGGGTTCTCCTACCACTCCATTAAAGACAAATTTTCTACATGTTAACAAACAGCTTCTTCAAAATGTTCCATGAAATAAGAAAGGTAAAAAACCCAACAAAGGTATCTTGCCTCAGATTACACAACTTTTCTTCTAGACTCATGGTCGATCAATTCATTGGGGAAAAAAAAAATCAATTTAATAACATTCCTTTTAATCAGGGTTTCAGATTAGCATACAGTATTCAGGCAAATAATGAGACATTAATTTTGTCTATTTTACTGGAGAAACCACTACCACAATCTTTCCTGTCTTTTACAACTTCAATTTTCAGTACTGATATTATAGTTGGCTTCCAATTATTTTAAGCCTGACAAAATTTCTAAAATACTAAAAAGCAAAAATGCAGGAGCTAAAAAATTATGAACATTCTCAATGCAATTCCAACTCAGTTTCAGTGGATACAGATAAACTGAAACAAATAGTGTACACTGAATCATGCCCACCGTGACTTCCACATGTATTTCTAAGTACAAAATTATCAATTTCTGTAAGCACACATTTTAGCCTCCTTCCCATATAGGAAGTTTAATTCTTTCACATGTATTTTTGGTCTGCAATTCAAATGCACAGCTGCAGACCTTTTTTTTATCAAAGGCATAGTTCTTTAATAAACACAGAATAAATACAGAGTTGAATTATCAAATAAATGTATACAAGGATACATGACTGCATGTATTCATATGATGTATGTACATATAATATATAATAAAACATGAAGAAAATATCATCTATACATCCACAACATGAACCCAATTTTTACAACATCCCATAGTGCTTTCAAATGCCTCTGGTTGTGTAAGGGCTTTTGAAGAACAATATATATCTTTTTTTTTTTTTTTTAATTCGTAAACCCAATAGTTTCCTTTACAACAGTTTTATTTCCTTTAAAATTATATTTGACTTGTTAATTCATGTCATCATTAATTCAAACTTAGCCACCCATAAGTGACACCTTTACATGTTTGTAAAGCCCTACAAACCACAAACGTCACTCGGAGAAAGAGACAGAAACGAGGAAGCTAGAGGTTTATATACATCTTAGGAAAGTAACATTTCATTGCACAGCAGAAAATTTGCTGAAGCCAGTGATAAAGCTGAAACACTAAATCCTTGTGCAGTGTGTTTTATATTATAGTTCTTCAAAGTATGGTCAAGAACTCTATGTAGAAAATTCTGTTACAAACTGCACTATTATGCAATATCCTACAATCCTGCCACCTGTTTTTGACTTGTGTGCCATTTCTTTGACATCTGGGAAAATAAAATAAAGCTGATAATATTAGCAGAATCAGTTGCATAATGATGCAGTTATCACCCACGTTAAGAAAACACATTTTGTTCCTATTCTAGGTCAAGTCATTATGAAAATTTGTACGCTTGACTAACAGAATAATTTGTAGAATGTTGTTTGCCCTGGCATTTTGCTATCATAGTGCTTCTAAAAGCCTGTTAAACTTCACAATTATATTTCAGTTCCTGGGTGCCACCAGACAGGTCATGAGAAGCAGACAAGCGAACGGTATTTTGTATTTCAACACTTGCAATGAAAGCGTTCCCGAAGCTGTTGTCTCCTTGGTAGGTGTTCAAATGACTTTTCAACAGTGGATTGGCACAAAGTAATGGTCAATAACAGCAGTTTGCTGTAGGGCAGCCTTCCACTCTGTCACCATGGTTTCCAGAGCTGAGAGCCCCTTAAAAGTAATTTTCAGCAAATGGGACAAAATAAAGAATTGGATGTAAATATTCATTGTCCAGTATGTTAAATCCAATGCTAGAGATTCCACAGCTGTATTTTACATCTGAGACCAACATGGATATCCTGGCTTGTACTTTAAGTTTAAATAAGGACCATGAAAATACTCACCGTTTTACAGTATTAAATGGTATCTAGAATGTTATTGTACATTATTATACACAAAATACAGGAATGTCACAGTTGACTAAATTCCTATCAATTATGAACTTAATTTTTACACACATTTAATACTTATCTCATTTCAGACTTTTTTATACTAAGAAATTTTCTTTTAAAGAAAAATGGTTTATACAGTTCACTTCCTGCCATAATCAAGGTCTTTCTAACCTGATATCTGAAGGTTATGCTTCAGTGAATAATTCAGTAGGTTAGTGAAACTGTGGCAGCAAAGAAAGTGCTAATCTTAGATGGAAGCTGTGAGGGATATTAAGAAACAATTGCAAAAAGTGACATATTTAATAGAGAAAGATTACTCTGTGCTACATCTATTTAATTTGAATTGAATAAATTTTGCCAGTATTTTATGAGATGCAGTCTGCAAATTATGTGAAACTTCATAGTGTCACTGAAGTCTAGAGGAAAGAATAAAGAGGGTTTTTTTCCCCTCAACTATTTTATGAGTATTGTGATTTTCGAGGACTTCTCACTGTTTCAAAAGAAATTTCAAAGCAACTGGAGAATCATTCACTGCAGGACTTTATTAATTTGAATTAAGAAAAGAAAGGGTAGTAAAAGGTAATAGTACTGAAAGATAAATAACAAGAGGCGATAGAAGAATCTTATGTAATGAGACTTCTTGAAATAACTGAATTCCTTCTGGACTGTGACTGAGTGAGGCCAAATATGTTCTCAATCTTTCAGGGAAAATTTAGTTGATCTAGTTGAGACAAGTCTGAATGTATGAGAAATGTGAGTGTGAAAAATGATAGGGCACAGTTTTGCCCTTAATCACTAAACAGATCCTTAATGCAAATCCAGTCCCGGCAAAATTTAAGTCTATGATCATATGATACCTTGTACGAGTAAGTGGAATAGAAATATTTTGCTAATATTAAAAATAGCAACCTCTTCCTATGTTGAGATGCAGAGATAGAAATTATGAAAAAAACCTCAAACAACTGGTCTTCTGTCTCTTCCAAGAAGACGTTTATATTTTTTCCTTTCTATTACTGATTTTATTCTATAATCTATCAGAGTATTAACAAGTTATACAACAGGGAGATCTTCTTGACATATTCTTTGAATAATTTGCGACATCTAGTGAAAGATAACCGAAGTTTTAATGAGAGAATGGTGAGAAGAAAATAAAATCATTTCAGCACACCAAGAAACATCTTGAGAAGGCAAAAAGATTCAAAGTACTGTAAAAAAAAAGGGGGGGGGGCAACAAAAGCCACCTCATGAAGGTCTGTATTACTGAAGTTTATAAATTCAATTATATATTGAGTCTGTATTTTACTAATTATAGCAAAAAAAGTAATTCCTTGCCCGAAAGTTTGGGCAGAAAATGCACTTTACAGGAATTTTGAACTTTGCTCCTGCACCACCACCACCTCACCCTAAGTTATTCTGCTGTTCAATGCAAATAGCCTGAAAGATATAGATTTATTATGGATTTTTTTCTTAGGACAGCAACTTTTTCTTTTTTTTAAAGTATTTTATTTTTAACTAGCTGATAGACAAACATAAAATAATTCTTGAATACTTTAGGAAGGTGCCAACCATACAACTAGCTATACATTTTGAAGTTAGGTTTTGCAAGCTGTTGATCCTGAATGTGGATTGTTTCTTTTTTTTTTTTTCTAAGTAGTCACATTATTTAAAACCGAGAGGAGACAATAACTCCTTCCCCTACACCCTTCTCACTTCCAAATGCAAGAATGGCAAAACCATTAGAATTCCATACTACAGGCAAAATTGTTCTCTGATCTGCATGGTGGATCCAATATTCCCAATGGGAATTCTGTGCTATGTGAATAAAGAGACAAATTTCATTAATATTATGAAACATAATAATTTTAATATGCATTTAGGGGTACTGTTAACACTAGAATTTCTACTTTACCCATTCATAACCCCCTTTGTCTGCTCCAAACAGACAGAAAGGACAGAAACACATATCTATTGTGCATTCAGAGAAAAAAAATCTCTTGCATGCATGATTAACCTTATACTGAACAAATTCATATATGAGCAGAAATGGAAATAGGATATGGAGCATTTCACCTCTACTGTAGGTTACTGGATCAAGTCTGGTTCAGGTCACTGGTAGCCTAAAGATATTACAGCCTAATGGTAAGTTTGTGACCCAGCTGAAATGAGCTGGAATTATTTAGATTCATGGAAATTAATTTCTGTATCACAAAAAAAAAAAATCCTTACAAAAACCACACAGGACAAGCAACCTTCCTGGTAACGTTAACAGCAAACAGTAACTGCTGAATTGTATTAGTGATCGGACTATCTTTTCACTTCAAATGATGGTCATATGAGAAAGCTGCAGTGAGAAGGCAGGTGAAGTGTAGGGAAGACAGAGAAAGAGGCAGAGAGGGGATGTTGTGTTTGTCTATGTACCGTCTGATATGTGTACAAAGAGAAGACTTCAGTCTCAAGGCCTGTCAGTTCAGCACCTTTCACAAGTACAAAATGTCATGTACTACATACTGATGAAATAAAAGACAAAGGTGTCAAAGGAACCATTACACTATATTCTAGCAATGATCAGAGGATCAACAGCTTCCCTTCTAGATTGACACTATGTTAAACTGCCAGCATACTTGGCCTGAACCTCTTCCTATCTGGACCAGTTTTATAACATGGGTGGAACTTAATTTATCACAATAGCCTCACACTCTGTCAAGCAGAAGAGAAAGAAAAAATATATTTATTTCCCTTCTAGGTTATCTTTTGGCTATTTTTCTGTAAGAGATATGGCTGCATACACTCACATGTATTAGAAAGCTTACTGTTTCTTCTGTTACCAAAAATAAAGGGTGCATATTTGCTCACCACACAGATGCCATGAATAATCACAGTAGGTAGAGTAGCACCTTGCACTGAGAAGGCTGCTCATAGCTGGGGAAACAATATTTGAAAATACCATTGTTTCAACTTTGCATTGTCCTGAATATTTGGCTCACAATGTATTTCTTGCATGAACAGACTCTTCTGCAAGTAAAGTAAAGGTAATTATGAAAGAGCTCTCTATCTCAGCTATCATAAATTGTGATAGCCTCAGAGATACCAGAATGTATTGCCCTCTGATCTATTCCACCCACAGTAGCTAGCATGCTAAGAATTCTCCGAAAGACCAAACATTTGAAAGATACTCCTACAGTGCTTCTGACTAGAAATGTCAGAAACTATTTGGTCTGACTTTCCAAACTGATATTCCGATTTTAAACCTCTGGATTGATTACTGAACTTGAATAATCAGTGTGAAAGAAAGAATTTCTTTATTTTTCTATTACAGTGGCCTTCACAACCATAACTGCTGCAGCAGTGGTGTCCATTTGTCAAGTTAGATTGCCACATCCAGTTAGAATTAGATTAAATAGCTCTAAAAAGTTTAGATACTTGCTTTCCTTACAAATAGTTTTACTAGTTTGCAAACTTCCAAAAGCTTTGATTATTCAATGAATGTAGGTTAATTGCCTACAGGTCTCCCTGTATTACACTACTTACATAAATACAGTTCTTAGCCTTCAAAGAGTAGTGAGTTAGATTTTACAGGACCTAAAGTAAAATAATATGTAGCTTACTCTTTCCCAGATGCACCTGTTTCCTGCAGGAGATTTCCCAATTCATTCCAGAAGCACAACTATAATACACAGCTATAATGGTGGTTGACTGCTGCACAGAGCCTCCCGCTGCTGACCAGCACACGTTCCTGGTGGAACAACAGCTTCCCACCCTCAAGAGGGGTTACTACTCTTAGACTCATGTCTTTAAGAGAGGCGACCTAAAAGGTTGTGCAATTTTAATTACAGGAATCAAAAAAGAAGGAAGGAAAGAAGGAAGGAAGTGCAATTTTAATTACAGGAAGAAAAAAAGAAGGAAGGAAGGAGGGAGGGAGGGAGGGAAGGAAGGAAGGAAGGAAGGCAGGGAGGAAAGAAGGAAAGGAGGGAAGAAGGCAGGAAGGAAGACAGGAAGGAAGGAAGGGACGGACACAGGGAGGGAGGGGAGAAGGGAGGGAAGGAGGAAGGCAGGAAGGAAGACAGGAAGGAAGGAAGGGATGGACGGAGGGAGGGAGGAGGGGAGGGAGGGAGGAAAGGAGGGAGGAAGGAAGGAGAGAAAGAGAGAGAGAGAGAAAAAAAGAAAAGGAGTCTTGTCATTCTTACTATATCACCTCACCATGAGGTACACCTCATGGACACGTTTTTGTCCTTTATTATGTTTGTATACAGAAGATATTTATTTCTTTATCTAAAATTAATATTCAGAATCAACATGCATTGGGGAATGAGTGCACAGAACTAGTGACAGTCAAATCTAAACTGCTCTAATAGCCTACCCTAGTCTTGTTAGTAATTTACTTAGTCACACCAGGACAGTCTCAGTTTCACAGATTTCTTCATGACTGGTCATTTTTGTGGGGGCTCAAGTAGCTTTTCCAGAATTTTTCTCCCATTTTCTGCAGTTCTTTCAGCCATTATCCTGCAGGAAAAAGGCTTTAAAAACCTCTTACCTTTTCTTAAGCTTTCAGGATAGTGTATGTTGAAAACTGTCATTTTAGAAGTCCTTCTGTGCTTCCTACTTTAGTCTGACTTACAGAAGTTCATCATCTTTGCCTGAACTTTAAAAAAAAAAGTCTAGAAAGAACCATGGAGGTTGGAAAGGATAGCTCTGGTAAGTACAATACTTGGTGTTAAATTCTATCTGTTTTTGCCATACACAAAGAGCTGCAGTCCCAGTAACAGTTCAGAAGAGAAGCATGTAAGCAGAAACACAACCGTCTGTCTCTAGACCAAAGGTGCTCAGATATATTTATATTCTGACCTCTTAAATAAGAAATAAATGTTCAAGATTTGCCACCTAGACATGAATTTACAAAGAATGCCTTGCATGCTCTAGCAATGCTGAGCAATGCTGGAATTTGGACACAAATACTCACACAATCTGAGTCATCCATCAGATGGATATACATTAGACAGGTTTTTCTATATAATCTCATGGGGTTTACCAATTACAAGTAGGCAGGACAATGTATGATTAAGAAGTGTATTTATTAAATCCACCTGTGTAAAAAGGTGACAGTAATTTCATCAGCCAAATATAATTTTTCCCAGTCTGCCTCTACACCTCTCTGAATTCATAAGACATAGCAAAGTCCTAAATTACCAAAACTTTGGCTTGTGCAATGAAAACTGGACTTTTTCTACCTTAGACTAAGACCATTCTGTATTGCAGGCTGGAGACACCCACCAACACCACCTCACTGCACGCTATCATTGCTATTGCCTAAAAAGTGCTGCTGGTTCATCAATCCCTCAGATCTCAATGCTAAAGTGCAAAGAAGGAACCTCTGATACCTGACTGGTATTCTTAGATCACAGAATTTAAATACTTTTTCCAATGAGATGTCAAAAATGACCCAGTCTCTTTCTGAGAATGTCAGATTACTGGCCTCATGTAAGATCCAGCATCAAAAGAGGAAGTATGGTTTACACAGGGTCTAAACTACAGAGGACTTGGTTAGTCAGAAGTACATCTCACATTTAATCATGAAATGAATGGGAAGCCAGTGCAATCTCTGGGGAACAGATGTTGATGCTGCTCCCACTAACCAGGTACATTACTACTTGCTGAACCCCAAGACCCCTAAAGGGTCTCATTGCAGCCAAGCATGCCAGAGGTAGCAAACATTTAGATAATACCAGAAGATCTTGCCCTGAAAGAAGATTTTTGCCAATCCTGAGTCTGAGATGGAAAGGAAATTACATGCTTGGCTCGTTCAAGTATCCCACAAACAGCTAAAGTCTAAAAGGGCACCCATCCTTGTGAATCTGTGTAACAAGACACAGGTGCTTCTGTTCAAATAATAGTGGGCCTGAATCTTCTGCTGTCAACCTTAAGGGCAAGAACACTTCTACATCTGCCACATCTGACTTTTCATCATTTTTTCTACCTTTCAGTGACCCCCATAGTGGGTCTCGACCCTTTAAAAAGAGGACATGATAACTAGATGCTAAACACTGGTATGAGGGTGTTGAGCTCCCACTTCAATAAGCTGTCCAAGAGGAACACACACACACAAAAGGAGCTTTCTGAAAGCTAAGCACTGTCCTGTCTCAGGTTGTGGTACTGAACACTGGACCCACTGAGCTTTGCATAGGAGACAGTCAAATCCTTAATCTCCACCTGTTTCTGAATAATGCACTGGCATTGTGTATATACTAGGCATCAGTCTGTGCTTTACCAATTCATTCATGAGAGTAACTGTGAAGATGTTGCTTTTTCTTCCCCCCTTTTATATACACACACCTAAGAATGTAGAAATACACACACATGCACACATATAAACAAATAAGTGCAGGTACACAGCCACATCAAAATTCACAGTGAAGCTCACAATCAAACAGAGCATTTGCAAATGCTTAAAATGTAACATGCAGGCTAACTAGACATACAACAAAAGACTTCTGAACCTTTATCAAATACAAATTAACAGGAATACATTTGAATTGTTAAGACGAACATTGCCTTTCAAATAGGTTCATAAGTATTTCCTACTTAGCATAAAGACAGGAAAAATATTGTTGCAGCTCCACCTAGTGGAAAAGAGGGGGAAATACAGCGCCAAGCGCAGCCAGGGGGCTGCAGACGATCGACCCCTCGGGGAAGGCGAGACCTGAAGCCAACGGGGGCAGCGGGCCGGGCTCCCGAGGGGGCTGCGGTACCAGCCCCGCGCTCTGGAACCGCAGGCTGCTCGCACCCGCGTCTGGGCAAGGGCCGGTCTGTCTCAATCACACAAAATGCTCTGTTGTGGAGACGAAAGATGAGAGGCTGTTTGCTTTCATTTATCAGGTGATGCTGCTTTGTCAGAAAACAGCACCCTTTAATACTGGCAGAATCATCTATCAAAATAAAAGATCAAGCTGCGAAAAATTAGATATGTTTTTAACCCAAAGCAGTCTGAATTTTCATATAGGTTCAGAATTTTCCTCTGACCTGTGCCGAATTAAAGGTATTTACTGTGTATACCCGTTATCACAGCATTCATTTATGCTTCTGTAAGACATTTGATTGCTGCAAAGTTCTTTCCAAATATTAATGTGTCACTATTGTATAAGTAGCTAGACATGGGTGAATCCAGGAGAGGGTTACTGTGTCTCAGGTTTTTTTACCTCTGCCTGACATTCCCAAACTGACAAAATATGAGCATCATTATGTCGTACAAATGCATCACCTCACCATGGCAGGACTGACTTTAGGAACTCTAGAACTATAGGCAAGAAAAAACAGAACCAAACCAAACCCCCAAACCCTTTCAATCCATATAGGTGTTATGCTCCATTATAAGTTTTCTTTTCTGAAAGGAAGTGAACACAAAGCATGTTTTCAGCTGAAACCCTAAACCCCTTGATGTACTTTATTTTTATTATTTACTTTTCAAACATTTTCTAATTGTTTCTTTCACAAGCAGTCTGTGTTTCTTTCTGGCGCGTTAAAAGCATTCATCTTCTGAAAAGTCAGAGCACTCTGTTAAGGCCTACTGTGTAAGCAACATGTTTTGCTTCTGTATTTTGACCAAGTTGCTTCCCTACCCAGTTCCTCGGCTCCACATGTGACAGCCAGAACTGACCTTACATTTCACAGGGCTCTAAACTGCTGGTACTAAAGACCAAGGCTTGAATAGACAACGCTCCAGCCCTGCTGCCAGAAGGGCAATCTGGCACTGAGCTGTTTTCCCCTACTAGGGGAGGCGATATAAAAGAGAGACCTGCAAAAAGAAGAGATATTAATGGACAACTGACTGCAGATGAGTAGGGCTATACTGCTTCTGCTTAAGTATAGCATATCCATAGATCAATTTAAAGCAGTAATATAAATAATTTCATCATACAA
This sequence comes from Lathamus discolor, assembly GCF_037157495.1. Classification (NCBI taxonomy): domain Eukaryota; kingdom Metazoa; phylum Chordata; class Aves; order Psittaciformes; family Psittacidae; genus Lathamus; species Lathamus discolor. Next base: position 128,444,503 of record NC_088885.1, on the reverse strand, counting down.
GTAATTCCATTCATTCCCAAATATGCAGTAAAGAGAATAATCACGATTTTGTGCATGTTCTTCAAAAATGCTTGGTACTGTATGGGGCAAAATGAAAAGAAAAAAAACCTTACTGCATGTGGTTTAAATAGCAAAAATATTTCAGATGTTGAAATTCAGGCTTGCAAATATTCCTGTTGCAGCTAATGGGACAGTTCACAGACCTTAAATCAGTATATCAATATATATTTGCAGAACTGTGGCTCCACAAAAGCAACAGAAGGAAGGGATCTATCCACCAGAATGATTTACTTCAATATTTATATCTATTCTAGTTTGTTTCTCCTGAGAATGTAAATATTTTTTTTTCCAAAGAAGAAACCTGAAAGGTGCATAATGATTTCACTATATTCACGTTAACTATACAGGGTAAATTAAGCAGAAAACATAAAGGCCAAACACTGTACACAGTAATTAAGCTCAATATTACAGGGCTGTATTGTAATAATTACAGCCAGCATTGCATGCGCACTCTGATAATTCACTTAAATTGCCTTCAGAACATGCCAAGAAAATCTCCTTTACCCAGACAGCAAAAAAGATTGGGGAAAAAAAAAAAAAAAAGAGAGAAAGAAAAGCAAATTTGTACTTTTCATTTTTAAACCTATCATTTTTTATTTCCCTATCTTGTCTCTTCCGGGGGAAAAAAAAACACAACCTCAACAAAAAAACCCACAAAAAAAACCCAAAACAAAACAAAACAAAAAAAAAAACAAAAAACCTCCCCCCTCCAAAAAACAAAACAAAAAAAAAACCAAAAAAAAAAAAAAAAAAAACAAGCCCTAAATATAAATAGAACATTTGCTGTTGTCTTTCTACTAAAGCTTTTAAATTTAAGGAATAATAGATGCCTGTCTAGACAACCCTAAAATTGTTTTAGTTACTGATGTATGGATGACTGATAAATGTCATCTTTTCTGCCTGCAGTGCATTCTGCATCCAGTCTAGTGACATTTGTCTATAGCTGACCTGAGTCTGCATTTTTCATTTGCATTAAGTATTTAAATTTTACAACTCCGGAGCTTCAGGTTTCACTGTTTACTGGAAAATACAATACCATTCCCTCCTCCCCCCTCCACTCCAAAGGAGGGATGCTTTCGTTGCTTGTCACATGGCCATTTTTAATTAAACCAGCAGGGAAGATTCTAATCAGACAAAGGCAATGGAATTTGCTTCATACCTTTCCAAGTGAAATAATTATTAATTCCCTAGTTTCACATTTCTCCTACAGATAAAATGAAATATGTAGCATAGGTAGTGATAGCAGGTTTTTAAGTATGGACAGGTTTTTTGAAACAATGCAAAAAACATTTAAGTATTTCATGGTAAATGACAGATACATGGAGATGTAAGAAGAAATTAATAGGTTTACCACTTGCTTTTAAAATATGCTTTATGGTCTTAAAATCTTTAGGCATGTAATTGCAAGATGGTGGAATTGCCTCATACAGAGATTTCCATTGCAAAACAGATCTCTGTATTTTTACACAATTCTGCTAAGAAATGTTTGTTGCTGCCTGCTTTGTAGTACATATGGTTCCAATTTTTTACTGTGTGTGAACCGTATTCTCCAAGCCATCATTGCTCAAACAAGGCATGATTTTTGAACCCTTTTCATTATAAACATTCAACAACATTTTTTCACTGCAGGATTTTCTTACCAGTACTTTCACAAGTGTTACCAAGGTGAAGGTTGGAGGAACTACCTTGCTTTTTGTTGAACAACAGAAAGGCTTGGGTGAAAATATCAGAAACCTAAAGCACATGCCCAACTTTGCATACATGAATAGTGCCATTAAGGCCAATGGATTTGCATACTTTCCATTAAGGGTACACATAAGTAGTCCACAATAGACTTTTTGTTCTACTACTAATAATACATCTGGGTATCTGCCCTACTACAAAAGCCTTGGGCAAATATTTTGTCCCACTAACATCAACACAGTTCCTCGCAGCTTTGTGAAAGTCTCACTCCTACATACCATTTTCTTTGACAGAATTATGAAAAGGTTTCCCTTTGGTGTAAGCCTATCAAGACTGTTCAGCTTCTAAAAGGAAAGGCAACTTCTTTTCCTGTGCCTTCCCCACATTTGGCAGAAGTGCATCAGTGTAGGACAGAAGCAGGGTCAGAAGCACCTATCCTAGCCAAATCTCATCCTACCTTGTAGGACACTCCCTGTAGTATCCTTGGTGTAAGCAAATTTTGTCTTAGCAGTTTTTTTGTCGAACTATATCTCATTTGCTCTCCATTCTACAGAGCTGGCTTTAATATTTTCACTTCTCCAGCACAAACTGACACAGAAACCCATCAACCATCAAGTACCCCCAGCAGTCACAGCTGGAGTGGGAAGAAGAGTTTGGGGCATGTATTTTTCTGTAAACCACTGTTGCTAAAAATACAGTTAGATCCTAGAAAACAGAGCTAAGTGGAAATGATGGCCTTACATTTTTAACGAGCATACAGAGTAGAATTTTAAAGTGGGACTTTTCACCAGATGTAGTCACATAAACCCTCCAAAACGGGTTCTTTTTGAAATCAAGAAAACATATGCTCTGAGCTCAGAGGAAGTTGTAGCAAAAGGAAAACAGAAAACAGAAAACAGTTAACCTCCACCTTGTATATAAATCAGTGCAGCAGATGTAAAAGTGTACATTTGGAACCTACTGACCCAGAACACCGCACTGCTCCTTTGTTTTCTCTCCTCTCCTGTACAACTCCATCCTGTGACTTTTGCTCACAAGGCACAGAAGACAGAGTAGTTTTGGTCTTTTGCAAGATTCACTGAGAGAAACATTTCTGCCTTGTCTTCTAATGCATCTCTTTTCCTCAGGAGAGGTGAGGAAATGTGGCATCGTAGGACAATATCCAGTACTCAGGCAATCTAAGCCATCTGGTATTCTTAAATGCAGGATCAGGTATTGCCAGACCTGACGGTAAAAAAAAAAAAATAAAACAAAAAAAAACCCCAAATAATGCCAGTAACCACAAACCACTCTAGGATTGGCCTAAGTAGTCTCTCATCAACATTCAGCAGCAGTGCGACAGCAAAGAGGAGAAAAAAAAAAACACCCCACAGACACATGGGAAAAAGGAAAGATAAAAGGAGTCCTGTAGGAAGAAAAATGTGTTATTTCTTAACTGAGCTGTGGATTAGGAGGAGGAAAGAGGCTCTGACACGGCCTGCAGCTCTTTGTTTATAAGAACATCCTTCCAGTGATCTGAACCAACATCAGATGGGAGCACAGAACTACTCTTCATCTCTTTTCAGCACTCTGCCTCCTATGCAAACTTAGGGAGATACTAAGTGCACATTTGTGTGAAAAGGCTTGTTATCAAAGGCTAGGAAGAAATTTTATTTCAACACTTCATGCAGGATCTTTAAAATCAATGCTAGGAAACACACCAGAGGTTTTCAGACCTCTCTGGAGTGAAGCTCTCATCCAAGAATTTGCAGGTACTATATACATCAAGGTCCTAATGCTGCAGTTAAGCCTCTGTGAGCTGCTCTTTGCAGTCCATCCCAGCTTCAGGAATGCAGAGACCTATAGAAAGATGAACAGCTCAGCAAGAAAAGTTCAGACATGGATTTGGTTTCTAAAGCAGGAGGTCTGCATAAAAACAAAAACAAAACAAACACCCACCCCTTAAAAATATGCATATAATTTATTTTTATATATAAGTACTTATACATATTCTATTCAACAGAAAATTGGAACAGTTCTTTCTAACCTTCATTTATTTCTTTTCACTAAGAAGGTCTTCTCAAAATCTGATTTCCTTTTTAAAGGACTAAGTAGCCATTTTTCTTTGAGAGTCTGATACACCCTACATAACTAAAACTAAAACTCTTTCATTTGAAAAAAATTGAAAATTATCTTCCTGTGACATAAAAATTATCACTTTGTGAGAGCAGACCCTTATCAGAAGGCTTAGATTTTAGGGTCCAGCTTGTACTTGATGGAAAAAAAAAACCAGTATTAGAGAACAGTTTTGTTAAAATGAAAGTGACAGTACCTGTGTTGCTTTAAGGATCTAGCTTTATATCACTGGCACAGGCTGAAAATCCTTCTTCTGAAACTGACTGCTTTACATCAATACAAAACTGGTCCAAATTTGACCATTCAAACTTTTTCAGGAGAAATGGAACAAATATGTGGTCAATGGCTCGATGTCCGGCCAGAGACCGGTAACGAGTGGTGTCCCTCAGGGATCGGTGTTGGGACCGGTCTTGTTTAACATCTTCGTCGCTGACATGGACAGTGGGATTGAGTGCGCCCTCAGCAAGTTTGCCGATGACACCAAGCTGTGTGGTCCGGTTGATATGCTGGAGGGAAGGGATGCCATCCAGAGGGACCTTGACACGCTTCTGAGGTGGGCTGATGCCAACCTTATGAAGTTCAACCATGCCAAGTGCAAGGTCCTACACCTGGATTGGAGCAATCCCAGGCACAGCTACAGATTGGGCAAAGAAGAGATTCAGAGCGGCCCTGCAGAGAAGGACTTGGGGGTGCTGATCGATGAGAAAATGAAGATGAGCCAGCAGTGTGCGCTCGCAGCCCAGAAAGCCAACCGTATCCTGGGCTGCATCAAAAGGAGTGTGACCTGCAGGTCGAAGGAGGTGATCCTGCCCCTCTACTCTGCTCTTGTGAGACCTCACCTGGAGTATTGTGTGCAGTTCTGGTGTCCTCAACATAAAAAGGACATGGAACTGTTGGAACAAGTCCAGAGGAGGGCCACAAGGATGATCAGGGGACTGGAGTACCTCCCGTATGAAGACAGGCTGAGGAAGTTGGGGCTTTTCAGCCTGGAGAAGAGAAGGCTGCGTGGAGACCTAATAGCAGCCTTCCAGTACCTGAAGGGGGCCTATAGGGATGTTGGGGAGGGACTCTTCGTCAGGGACTGTAGTGACAGGACAAGGGGTAATGGGTTAAAACTTAAACAGGGGAAGTTTAAATTGGATATAAGGAGGAAATTCTTTCCTGTTAGGGTGGTGAGACACTGGAATTGGTTGCCCAGGGAGGTTGTGAGTGCTCCATCCCTGGCGGTGTTCAAGGCCAGGTTGGATGAAGCCTTGTGTGGGATGGTTTAGTGAGAGGTGTCCCTGTCCATGGCAGGGGGGTTGGAACTAGATGGTCTTGAGGTCCTTTCCAACCCTAACTATTCTATGATTCTATGATTCTACAGAGGGGCAGATTATTTTTTTTCCTTGGGTTTTTCTGTTGTTGTTCTGACTGCTGAAGGAGACAATTATTAGGACTGTCCTCTATAAATCTCTCTGTTTATCATTTTTATTTGTTTATTTGTTTATTTTTAGCTATCCTTCTACCTCACTGGCCTTTACAATAGCAAAAGGATTTGCTTGACACCTGCAGGGAGAGTCTTCATGAATTTCTGCATACCATGCATCCATTTATGTATATAATGTGGCATTTAAATACAGACATAATTCCATGCTATATTGGAGAAGATTGCATCCACCAAATATTTGTCTGGGAGAGACAGGAGGCTACATAGATGGAAGTTTGGAAATGACATTAAAAGAAGGACAGGTTGCAAATTGCTTGATCAATACAGTAGAGCAATGGAGAGAAGAAGCTGAAAAAGCCTATATCCTTTAGGGATAAGGAGGAATATGGGTCAGTGATGAGAATTCAATTGCCATAATAAAAGAGATGGAAATGAAAAAGCACAACTTTCATGCAGGGGCAATAATTGCCTTTGCCTCCAATGGCTAGTGCTCAAAATAAAAAACAAAGCTATAACAGCAGAAAAATAATATGAAAAATAATAATGAACAGTTGGGTCCCACTCTGTGTGACTGCTCTCTCTGTGCCTGTTCTCTGCTTCTGCAAATCCTTTCCTGTGCTCAAACACATTTCTGGAGCTGCCCCACACAGTTTTTATAATCTGCTTCTAACAGTTCTAATATTTAATACACATCTGCATTCAACTATTGCTTACATTCAGGGATCTTCAAGGGCTGTCCAAATGGCATGGATTAGTTGTCCTCTGCTTGCAAATCGGGAAGCTGAAACCTGCAGTAAATTTACGTAGTTCTATGGGAATCAGTGTCAGGGAGAAAAACCTGCTGCAGGATCCTCCATCAAGCTATCTTCAAGCCCTCTCTCTAGTGGTCAGCCAAGTACCTATCATCAGATGTGAAGGAGGGTTTTCTGCCCTTAGTTCTGGTGGGTGAAGGACTGCCCTGGCAAGCTGTAAGGCTTCACATAATCTCTATCTAGGGCTGAATGTCCTCACTGTTCCCTGCCATGTCCCACCATTAGCTGTGTCATTCAATATAGGCTTTCATGTAGCATGATCTTTTCAGCAAAGCAGTGAAAATGTGAGAAATCTAGTTAGAACCATGACTTAGCTTTGTATGTTTTAACTCCTAGCTCCAGTGTTCTTTTCTCCCAGAGAAATTCCTATGCATCACGCACACTCAACTCCGTGACTATAACACCTCTTTGTCTTCAAGGGTGTGTCTTTCTTGCCATCGTATGAAACAGACGTATAAAGTGTGTCTTCCTTCTCACAATAAGAGACTGATGGCATAGACTCCATTACAGTACAGCATCAGTCACAAAAAGCAATTGAGAAACAAAATAGTTCTCGAGAAAAGCTGATTTTTGGCCTAAGTGAGGAGCAGTTTATAGATTACTCCTCAAACTTCACTTACAAGAAATAAAATAAGTTTTTGTTAGCCTTTTAAAACTGTAAGCTAGTCACATCTGGGGGAGGGATGTGTGCACATTTAAAAAAATTTATATTGCATAAAATTTTCACACTAATGTATCCTCTGTGTTACCTTACAAAAGATGACAAAGGATGCTATACTGAATGAGATTCACCAGCCTCAGGTGAGATCACCATAGTATTTTTTTCCTTACTATAAATCTCCCCCTTTCCAAAAGATGTAGTTAAGGTTTTCCACAAAGCTTTAAGAAGTAATTTTTACGTGAAACTAGTAACTTTCAAGTTCTCACTTTCAAAAATCCTGAAAGAGGTCAAAAAAAATTAAGTTCTTACAGGCTGTTGGGAGATTTTGTGTAGCTCTGTCAGGGAAAAGTTTCTGGTTTGGGCTAATTCTCACTTGTCTTTAGCTCTTATTGTCAAATCTGTTTCATCATGAAAAGCAAGAGGCATATAAAGTGCTGTTGAGTTGGAAGATATTTACAATTATTTTGCACTGGTGTGTACAGCTTAATGAACTTTAGTACAACAGGGAACCAGTCCCCTATCTCTAGCTGCAAGAGCCCCTGTCAAGGTGTGTGATTGTCATAGTTTAACCCCAGCCAGCAACTCTGTACCTTGCAGCCACTCACTTATCCCCTCCCTCTTGCCCTGGTGGATTAGAAGGAGAATCAGAAAAAAGGTAAAATCCATAGGTTTAAATAAAACCAGTTTAATAGTTGGAATAAAGGAAATAATAAAGGAAATAATAATGGTAATAATGGAAATAATAGAAATAATAACAAAATTAAAATAATAAAATAAAAAGGAACAGGAGAAAAGAATGGAACCCAAGAAAACAACTAAACAAAACACAAGGGATGCACAACATAATTGCTCATCACCTGCTGACTGATACCCAGCCTGACCCAAGCAGGGATCGGTCCCTTACAGACAGCTCCACACAGTTTATATACTGGGCATTACGTGCTGTGGTATGGAATACCCCTTTGGCTAGTTCAGGTCAGTCATCCTGTCTTTGCTTCCTCCCAGCTTCTTGTGCTCCTCCTCACTAGCAGAGCATGAGAGAGTGAAAATTCCTTGATCAGGGTAAGCACTACTGAGCAACAACTAAAACATCAGTGTGTTATCGGCATTATTCTCAGACTAAATCCAAAACACAGCACTGTATCTGCTGCTAGGAAGAAAATCTATTGTATCCCAGCTGAAACCAGGACTAGTATCCACCCTTTATTCCATAACATTTATGTCATGCCCAAGTCCTATACTTTCCAACACATCACACTTAAACACCATCAGCTTTCTTGTACTTTTACATATATATGCACACACACATATGCAAATATTACTGCTTTAGTCTACGGATCATCCCTATAAAGGTCTGTTGAGTTTAGTCCACAGCTTTGGGCTGTCATAACAGTCCTCCAGGGCAGGAAAGTTGGTGTGTGATGTTGGATTGTTGCATTCTGAAGGCTGTTCTGGCTCCATCAGCGCTGAACTTGTCCTGTTTCATCAAAATTCATTCTTCATTAATCTGTAATACACTTGTTATGGCATCACAATAGGAAGTGATAATATACAGTGTTATACAGTAATTAATATAATAAAGTTTAATTCATTGGCTATTCTGACCCAATTAAAATACCCTTGAGGTCCACACCTAACTTTCCCATCTGTCCACATTAACCACCCTTAGCTAAGTAAGTGCACTCAGGTCCTTGAACGAAAGTTGTCCTACAAATAGGTTTGCCTTTGCCTGTGACAAGAATAACCCAGACTGTTTCCCGTAGCAAATTTTTAATATGCTCTACAGTACATAAAATTTTTGACTGTGAAGGGCCAGCTCAAATGGCAGATCCCTTAGTACTGACTGACAAGGTGGCTTTACTAAACATGCATCCCAAAGTTTAAAGGTCCCATTACCCATTGCTCTCAGTGTAGCACAAAACTTCCCTTTATTTTGGACTTTAAAAAAGCAAGTATGGAAGTCAAGTGTCTCTAATCAGCCAGAAAATAATATTCCCTGATAAAACTATACTTTTTTTTTGCATTATTGCTTCCACAGTTTTGTTTCTTATTTGAAGCAAGTCACAAGCATCTCCCTGTGGCTTTAATTTGTACTTGAACTGTTTCTGCCTGCTAGTAGCACATTCCAGTTTGTAGTAGTCCAAAAAACCTAAAAGCCTTATTACAGGGACTTCAAAATCTCACACATATTATTTTCATCACCAATATATGCTCAGCTTTGTCGGGGAGAATTTATTTCTGTTGGTATTTTTATGGGATAATATCATCCTCATTTCTCTCCTCTCAGTTTAACAGGAGATTCAAGAAGCTTTACTTTCACCTCCCCAAAATATGGGAAAATTCAGTTGTTTGCTCCAGCAAAGGAGGATGAGTTAGTGCCGTGACAGTAAAGTCAATGGAAAGCTTAACACCAGCTCCAGCAGGGTCTGGATCCTACATCTTAACCAATCTGCATTTTACCTCTGTATAGGTTCTTAAATATTCTTGACAGCACTGCATGGTAAGTAGCAAAGCCCTCGAGTAGCATTTAAAAGAAGTAAGATTTGATTATATTTTGTTCAGTGAGAACTATGCAGCCTTCTTACAACTCAAATACGAGTTAATGTCACTTTGCGGAAAAAGAAGGAAACCAGATCATTCGAATTACAAGATTGTTGATGGATTAATTTGTGACAGAAGAAAGTGAAAGTGAGGTGGTGACAAGGGGATTAGTTAACAAGATGCAGTAAGAATGCTAGGAGAGCTGCTTTTGCTTTACAAATACACTCGACTTTTTGAAGATATTGCTAGCATGACAGATAAAGAGAATGTAGCTGCATTATATATTTAAATTTTCCAAAGGCATTTGAAAAGATACTGCACAAATGGCTTATTTTGAAAATAAAAGCCCATATGATGAAGAGGAAGCTGAAAAATGAATTTAACTGTAAGAAGAAAGGAGGGGAGGAAAGGAATAATGAATATAATACACTTAAAGTGGAAGGTATTCTCCTGAGAAGTATCACAGAGCTCTGCAGGCTTAAACCAGGGCACCTGCACCTTGTTATTTAATCTATGTAGCGCTTTGCTTATAGGCTTTTACTTGACTGAATTGATGGAAATACTTTATGGAATGTTGATGTAAAAATATATTTTTACCTTATTTATAGTATTTATATTATATTTAAAGTATGAAGCTCCTTCCTCAGTACCACAGAGATGGAAGAAAAGATTAACAAAGGCATTATCATCACAAAACCAACATGTTTTGGGTTTCATTGCTAAGAAATCTTTCCCCCCTCCATACACAGAAATTCCTTTTCTGTAGTACCACTGTCAGAGCTCATCTTACACCAAAAACCTGGAATTTACAGGAAAGCAGTGCCTAATGAAGTCCATAAAACAGAGGTGTTTCTTCTCAATTAATTTCTTATTTCAGCCTTTGTGAATCACTGGCTCACTATCTTCATCCACTACTCTACTTTGTTATTAGATATCAATGCACAGAATTTCCATGGTCTTATTGACCTTGTTCCTGCAATTTTAAAATTACACATGTAGGATGGGGAAAACACCAATATCCCATTTTTATAGACAAGGAAAAAGAGACAGAGAAACATAAACGGTCTGTCCCTTAAAAGTGACATGAAGTATTACAAAATGTAGGCCATCACCTAATGAATCCTCAGTCATCAACCTTCTGTGACAGTCATGAACCTAAACCTATTTGCCCTTTTGGAAAGAAAATGACAGAAAGCACATAGAGTAAACTGAATTCTAAAGCACTCATACCAAAGTAGGAAATATGCATTCAAGTTCTGCTACTGCTGGATCTAGACCAAGAGTATTCATCATATCTCTGCCAGTTTCCATGTGAGCACCTTAATTTGTAAAATACTTGTCTTTCCAGTGAAGTGTAAATTTCTCTTATTGGAGTTACTCTGTCCTTTATAAATTATTTAGTAAGAAACAAGGGAGTGTCTCTTTAATCCAGCAATTTTCATCTATCACATAGAAGACCTTGCGTTAGCTGCAGTGAGAAAAGCAGAACAGAGATCTGAATCCAGTTTTACCCATCCCAGGGATACATAAGTGAAAAATATTGTTCAAGAAGCATTTGTTTCAGGTAAGTGTTTCACTAGCTCTAATTCTAAGGAACATGTCTGTTTGGGGTAAGTGTTAGCTCTCATGAACCTCTGACCACATTTGCCTACATATCCTTGGACAGTGATACTGACGATGGTACCTAATAGCTATTTAAAACCTATTTTGAGAAACCCAAGAACTACTGGGGCCAAGACATTTGCTAAAAAACACACAGGATCAAAAATGGAGAAACTTAACCCATTGCTCCTAAGTCCATAGCCTGTGTATGAGACCTTCAATTGCTAAAATGGAAAATGAGAGAGCATGTTATGGCATTTCCTGTGATTGTTCACAATGCATTTTGTTTCCTGCCACCTCGAAATTCTGGTATTTCACTATCTTTTCACATTTGCTAGGTAATTTGTTTTCCTTCATAGCTATAGGTTTGAAGAAAATGCTATGATTTACTGAACAACATAACAAAGTTGGGTTAGTGGTGGCACTTGTAACGAAGGACATTTCAGAGGCCATTGAATCTGGTTTCCCAAGTGGGCTGGAAATTCCAACTTGAATGCCGTCTTGTTCTTCCAAGCCTTGCTGCTGCAGGTGAGATCAGCAGAGGTGATTAAATTCTCCGGCACCTGATCTAATGGAAAAACCTCATTGACCTGAACAAAGCTGGGGCAGACATAAACTTAATACATTGTCAAGGAAGTTCTTGCCAACTCAGTTCAGGAGAAATCATTCTATCCAAGTTTGGATTTAAACTCCTGCTTAATTATTCTCAAATAAAATATTGCATGCAGATATGAAAAAATTTCTTGGAAGGAAAATTGTACCTACAGTAAATTTTGAATATGTCAAATATTAAGAGCTATTGCTTGCTTAGGGCATCTGGACTTCAGTTCTTCTCCAACATGAGTCATATAACTTCTTTTTTGTTATATCAGGGCATCTGCAAAATCCTGTGGAGGACAGAAAATTATGGAAGCACATTGGCTCAGAAGTTAAAAAGAGAAAATTTGTTATGAGAGATTGTGACTTCTAATGAACTTTGACTTGGTTTTTATTTTACAGCTGGGACAAGATATACTATCACTTTGGGTTCTAAAAAAGAAAATTTCTGAGTTTCACCTTGAAAATTCATTAATTAAAGAACATAGAACCCCATGAAGACATGCTTAAATTTGCACTGTACCTCCAAATAAATATGCCTGTACCTGAGAGAAAGAGAAAACACACATGAGGTCAACAGTGAGCTTTTAATAATGTCTTCAAATGGTTGTTTCCTGTGACCTTTAGTGGTCAACAGTGGCTGTGTTTTTGTTTCTTTCCCATTTTGGGTTGCCGGCTCTAGATTTAATGACCTTGGCCATGACATGAATTTTAATTGCCTGTTAGAGTGCACTGACATCTTAGGAAAGAGAAGCCAAAAAGCAAGCCTACCAAACCTCTTTTGTAACAAACTGCAAATGTGTGCTACAAAACGGAATGTGAATCAGCTTTATCAGCTTTTATTTTGGAACATGGGAAGTATACTAGGTACAGAATGGTTTTGTTGTTAAGGGAAATGTTAATTACTGAATAGCAATAGAAATAGGATAGGTTAATTTTCGAATCAGTACAGATGCAAAATTGTTGATGTTTGCTTATTGCTACGGGGAGGTGTTAGATGTCAGATCATATTGATTTCAGTTTAGATGTCTTAATTAGTCAATCCTATTGATTTTGATGAGTATGTCATGGAAAGTAATTGCTCTACATTCAGCGTAGTCATTTTTCCATTTTAACATTTCTTCTCCTTCAAAAAGCAGACTTTTAAGTGGCTAAAGGCACTAAATACCAAGAAGGCAGCCAGATTATTTGGTTTAAGAATCAAACTAGACTCCTAGGACCACTTATTATCGCTTTGACAGTTTTTGAAACAGACCACCAGAGCTACACTCAAAACTGTCAAAAAAAGTTGTGTTTCAATACTGCTTCTTCCCCAAGGCCTGATTACAATTTGGTATTCTTAACTCACTCACTGAATTTTCCCTCAAGTAGTCTTTGTGACTGAAAATTGTTGAGTTGTTCTATCAGATTAGCAAGAAGTGCTTGTTCTAGTATAGTACAGCAATGACAACAAAGCTCAACCAGTGTTATGTCGCTTCATTCATTTTTCACTTCTTTTCACTTCTGTATTTCATCTCTGACAAGATCTTCTCTGTGTCTTTGTATGATCAAAGTTACGAAAGTTAGTTTTTGGTGCACTGAATATGGATCAAAGAGTCTTTTTATCTAAAAATCTTGCATTTGGTTAAAATCAATATACATATTTTATAAAACATTTCAGTTTAGCACAATCTCAAGTGCTGTTTGTGTAATTCTTTAATTTATAATTAATCACATTTCAGAGATAGAAGAAACCAAATAAAGTTTTAATAAAAAAAAAATGCTAGCTACACTTGAATGTGTGTATATTTATAAAAATTATGAAAGTTCTCCAGAAAACATTTCTTTAGCTGCTTATATTTTTTACTGAGTTCACCCCAAAGTATTCTGGTTAAGGCCAGTCATATATCAGTGGCTTTCCAATGTGAATACCAAAAGCAGGTCCTGAGTTTTAGGAGTTTGGTAGATTATTTTAGGGGTTAGAAATACTAATTTTGGAAGAACTGTACCAAGGTTATGAATATATATTTGAAATAAAAAGCAGCAGCCTGATGTCATGAAGTTTTATGACAAAAAATGGAGTCCAGTTTCAGAGGAAATTTCAGAATTAAAAAGTTCTATGACCATTCCTAAATTCCTTTTTTCCCTTATAATGTTGAGACTGAGGAAAGTAAAACAGAATATAAAATAGGCATGTAAGAATCAGAGACTTTTTTTTTTTTTACAGATTGACTCACTGTTTAGTGCATAGCCATCTGATCAATCCTTGGAGCCTCATTGAAATAAAACTTTGTCCTTTCCTATTAGTCTGGAAGTATCACTGATGAGCTGTAAGTCTGCTTGATGTACTCTTCTTGCAGTATTACATGCTTGTTTTGAGAAGTAAAGGGCAAAACAGTCTAAAAAGATTCCCTATAGATTATATCCAGGACATTGTGATCTTGTGAACATGTCCTGCTTTCATAGAAAAATAATACCACTTTTTCAAATAATTTATACAAAAGAATGACTTGATGGTAATTCATGGACAAATTTCCAACACTAGAAGAAGAAACCCTGCATTAAAACCTTCTTAGTTGAGAGTATATTCTGGTACTTTAAGAGGATAATAGGTGGTTCCTATTGTGGTACTGAATGCATATTCTGGGAATCATGGAGTCTACAATATCTGCGAAGACAATTAACATCCTGTAAAGCATGTAAAGCATGCTGGACCAGTTTGATATCAGCAGCAATTTTCTGACTATGTAAACCTGTGCCATGTCTATTATAATAAATACTGGCTTATCATAGTACCAAGGCTGATTTTCTGAAGTATAAACTTATAACTTCATTGTTCAAGCATCATTCATTCCTGTGTTTGAATGTGGTGTGTTACACAATTATACAACTATTTTATTTTATTATAAAATTGGCAATTCCCTGGCATGGCATATTCTACTTTCTCCGGTACGTATGTTTCCCTCTTAAAACCAGATGTTTTCTGTTTTTCAGACCTTCTGAGCACCTGCGGCTTTCACTGGGGTGAGCATGACTGGTACAAGAAGTACCAGTACCTCAGTGTCTCTAATATAAGGAAAGAAAGAAAGAAACAAACAAAATAACCCTGAGAATACCTATTGGCATTCAGCTCTGACAGAAATATACAGGAAGTGTTTTGAGGGAAATTTTGTATTTTAATAATCTATAGCTTTGGTTTGTGACACTTTTTCTGAAGGCCATTTTTTAATCTTGCTACATTCAATCTCTGTTCCTGTATCAGCTTTTTCTTCCTTGAGATGCCAAATTTTACCCTTTCTTTTTGCACCTTCAATGTTCAGATTTCTCCCCAAAGTCCAACTTGTGGAAACTGGCCATGAAAATCAATGGTACGGTAAAGGAATTCTCAGTGAGCTTTGTGGCTACTATTTTGATAGCCTTTACATCCACTTTTTATTCAGGTGCACAGGTGTAAGATGGTCACTTACATCTTTATAGATACTATATTTATAAAGATATTGTATTAATAGTGTGCAAGATCTAATAAGCAATAAAGGAATTTTTGCATTTTAATATACCTTCCTGAATATCAAGAGTATTGTTTTATACCTATGCCTACAATGAACAGTGTTATAGAAATGGAAGATCTCTTACTGCAAAATGACTAGGCCAGAAATAGCTTTCTGTCTCTTACCCCCTGAGTTCCTTTAGGATCACCCTCGCTAATTTGAATCTAGCTTAATGTGCAAATTAGGGTGATGGGCTATAATGTGCTAAAATTTTATGATTGTGAGGGAATAAAACCTAATGTTTTCAGGTAGTACAGTAAGCTGGAGTTTCCCTAGAAGAAAGACACATTTATCTTATTTGGGGATATCTAAGTTTGGGTATACATTAAATGTAAAATGATACTGGTTCATGCAGAGAGCAGTTTCTTCCTAAAGCTGCTGAAACAGTTGGAATAATTCAATATTCATTGAATTGTTGACTAATTGATAGAGAATCAAGAAGCTGAACCTGCTAAAAAATCCTAAAACTCTGTGCCAGCCTTTATGTGCATCTGGCAGTCGATCAATGTAATATAAAAATATATACAAATATAATTCATGTGTATGAACTATATTCTTATGGTTTATGTAAATAAATTCACAAATGCACATCTAAAAAAATAAATGTCTAAAATTTTTTAAATAGAACTTTTCTATAAAAATATGTAATTCTGAAGGGTTTGAACATCAATATACATCAGAGTTCAGTTCTTTCTAGTAATATGAATTTGGTTTTATTTCTCTTTTAGATTGCTTTTGTCCCACTAAAGTGAATTGCAGCTGTGGGTTATTTTGTGTGTTGATTTGTATGAAGGTTTTGTGTTAGAAATATGCATCTCAATTTCGTATTCATCTTCTATACAAATCTCTGGCCCATGGAGTTCTTATGAAACATTTGGGTTGAAACCCAAAAAATTTGGTTATTAATATCCATCTGACAACTTTTCATGAATAAGAAAAGATCAAAAGCATCAAATTTAAAAAATCTCTATTTTATCTTTGGTCAGAAAGTTACTATGGAAAATAGGGATTGTCAAAGGTGACGCTGAACTAATGAGCAAAGTCAGAGACAAAATACTGTATAACTGCAGGCAGGGGCGATGTGGACTTGCCTAGTTATTGCAATTGCATGCAATTTTTAAAAATATATTTAACAAAATTTGAAGTAGGGAAGACTGTGCCTTACATTAGGGCTCAGCCAGGTGCTTGGCTCCAGCATGGTCTGACACTCCATGGCCACTGTACTGTCACAGCCCCCTCAGGCTGTTGGACCCCAATAGCTGCTGGCCAGCAGGACAGGACACTAAGGAGTATGCTAAGACCTAGAGATGAAAAGTGGGCATCACATTGAAGTGAAAAGGGTGGCAAACGTGTTTACAGCAAAAATATCCTGCTTTAATGGGCAGTTCCTCTTTTCCGTCAAGGAAAACTTTTTTTTTTTTTTTTGCTTTATTACCATAGGTTCCAAAGAAAATATTGCATCTTACTTCTTCTGTTCCCATTTTTGCATCACCAAGAAACATGAGCAGCGTTTTCTTACTTGTACTTTGTGCTGAAATTGACTTGTTCCTTCCTATTTCTCTCTTTTGTCTCTTACAGAGAGGAAGACTCTTTACTACCTTCACCCTTATAACTTGGTTTTTTGGAAGACCAAATGTAAAACTTTCTTTTTTTAGTATTTTGTTAATATGCTCAGGAGAACTCTATATATAAAGCTCTGAATAGTCAGATCACTTAATCCAAAGTTTAAATCTTTCTGAAACACACAATTAGGTGGATGTTCTTCAAGATGTAATTTTCTTTTATGAAAGTGATGTGAGTTATAATAAAATGGACCATCAAACTGCTTCAACTTCTGTGTTGGTTTTTTTTTTTTTTCTTCTCTGTGCCTGAGAAGATCAATATACCTGTAAATCTCAATATAATTTTATACAGTTTATTCAGAAGAAAGACATATTGTCTCTCTGTCAGTTGCATAAGACCTAATACAAAGAACAACAGATTTTCTCGGTTATAGTTCAAGTATCTGCATGTCAGGACATTAAGCTGATTGACCTCAATGTGTCTATCTTTCAGTTACTGTGATCATTATTTTGCCTTGATCACCTCTCCGAGTAACACATACAGACTAGGGCTGTGAAGTCTTTTGGCATTGATAGCTCAATGATCTCTATCCTTTAGAGGAGGAACGAACAATCTGTGGCCTGTCCTATTCCCCAAGGCATGTACACTCCTGTGAACTCTGGAGAGTCAGATGGACTTTTGCACCGGGAGGGAGAGGGGCCAAGGTCTGGAGCACAGGCTCACACTGAAACCCACATGCTCACACTGAAGTTCACAGTGATGCTGGCAGAATGCATGAGACCAAATACGTTATTACACATATCTAGCTTTAATTCACTGTCCCTTGAAGGTCTGACTGGAAATAAAAATGTTTCCTAAGCATAGAGAATATGGACAAGCCTGTAAGGTTTAGGAGATGAGTAAATTATTGGCACTGAGGTGTTATTGGTTTGTCAGTGTACCAGCCCTGGAGACACACTGGCTCCTGATAACTCCCTCTCCTGATGTCTTTGTATTGCCAAAAGTGACAGAATCATAATGATGCTCTGCTTCCACTCAATGCTTGCCCTTTAAATTTTTTCATGGACAATTTGGCTTCATATATGTCATATCAGCTGTCCCAACTCCTCTCTAAATAGTAAATAAAAGAATTAACTTAATAGAAATAAAAAAACTCAACAAATACAAACACATAAAAATCCCCAAACTCTCATCCAACTTAAAGCCAAATCCAGAACTGCTCAGCGTTCATGAAGCTTCAAGTCAGACCCTGAGTAGGGTTCTACCTGTCCAATCAGTTCTTTCTTCAAGGCTAAAAATTGAGCTTCCTTTATGAAGAAAGAGAAGAGGAAGATGCCAGGGCATAATGGAAGTGCATTTCTATTTAGTTCCTGGAGGCTTTCTGTCCAGTTGCTTCAACAAGTGTCCACTTAGTTCTGGACAATCACTAGGTGACACTGCAGCGGTTTCCCTGCAATCTGAGATTTATAGAAGGCTAGTTTAGTGGTACCACACTTTAGCACCATTTGGGACACCAATACAAGCCTATGCTCTGGGAAAAGATAAATAAGTAGAAAGAAAAGGATGTGTGTCAAACTTTTTGTGGCACAGATGAATACATCTGAAGATGGAGTGCCTAAATATAAAGAATCATAGAATCATACAGTGGTTAGGGTTGGGAAGCACCTTAAGATCATCTAGTTTCAATCCCACTGCCATGGGCAGGGCTGCCTTACACTAGACCATGTCACCCAAGTCTCTCTCCAGCCTGGCCTTGAACACTGCCAGGGATGGCACAATTACTACTTCTTCGGGCAACCCATTCCAGTGCCTCACCACCCACATAGTAAAGAACTTCTTCCTTATAGCCAGCCTGAACTTCCCCTGTTTAAGTTTAGAAGCCGTTACCTCTTTTCCTATCACTACAGTCAGCTGCAGCACTATATTTACCTGGTCACTCTCACACAGGACATTCAATCAGTAGAATTCATTCTGCAGCTGCTTGCTTATACTTTGGCAGTGGTAGTCAATTACACAATGGCAATTGCCAGGACATGGGAACAAAACTACATTCCCTAACAGGGAGGTCAAATGATATTTCAGCTGGTAAGTAGTAAAAGCTCAATTAGTACATGAATCATTTAAAACGAAATTGAACACCAAGTCGATAACATTCTTTTAGGAGTAATCTTGTGCTTGCTGAGGGACCTGTCTACTTAGCAAGGTAACCTCAGGGCTGCTTTAACCTGTGCCTGAGGGCTGGCCCTGAACACAGCAGCCCCAGGACGAGGAGAGGGCTTAGGTTAGAGTTCTTCCTCCCCAAACTGGACTGTGCATTTAGCCATCATACCTAGAGATCTGGACCATGCATCAGTAATTTATTCCTTAGCCACTTCTTCACTATCCAGCAGCTTAAATCAAATTACATAGGAACATGAAACTAAAATTATTTATTTTAATATCATTGCAAAGGCTTTCTTTTAATTTTTTCTCCTTTATTCCCCTCATAACTTTTGAACTGGCAGAACAAGTGCAACTGGGGTGTTAACACCAAGCTGGGACCAATTGCAACCATCACTGCTCCAGCATAGGTCCCTTCTATGTGTTCAGTCCTTCAGGAGCAGACTGCTCCAGTATGGATCCCCTGTGGGGTCACAAGTCCTGCAGCAAACCTCTTGCTCCACTGTGGGCTCCCCTCTGCACAGGGTGACAGGTCCTGCCAGGAGCCTGCTCCAGTGCAGGTTTCCCGCAGGGTCACAACCTCCTTCAGGCATCCCTTTGTTCCAGGGTGGGGTCCTCCAAGGGCTGCCGGTGGAATCTGCTCTACCATGGACTTCAATGGGCTGCAGGAGCACAGCCTGTCTCATCATGGGCTGCACAACAGGCTGCAGGTGAACCCCTGCTCCAATGCCTGGAGCACCTCCTCCCTTGCTGCACTGACCTCAGTGTCTGCAGAGCTGTTCCTCTCATATTCTCCTTCATCTCTCCAGCTGCAACTTCTCCAGCACAGTCTTTTTCCCTCTTTTTAAGTATGTTATCCCAGTGGCACTACCATTGTCAATGATTGGCTCAGCCTTGGCCAGTGGTGGGCCATGTTGTATCTGGATGGCACTGGCTCTATCGGGCGTGAAGGAAGCTTCTCACAGCTTCTCACAGAAGCTGTAGTTCCCCCACTCTCCAAATCTTGCCATGCGGACCCAACATATGCCTGTCCTGCAGCATAGGTGAAGAATACCTAGTTAGCACAAACATACATGGAAATGCTAGCTTGGATCCGAAGGCAGTTTGGCCATATCAGTGCATTATACCTTCAAGCTTAATGTTGTGCTTGCAGTAAGATAGCTGGCATGCCAGTGAGAGTTCAGAGGTGGCTCAGAGGCCACAATAACATTCTGCATCATTGAATATAAACAAAGAGGAGCTGAGGTCCCAGCTGCCATCTTCAAAATTCTTCTCTGCCTAACACCAAGGTACCATAAAAAAACTCTTACATTTTTACTTACATACACAGCCAGAAGCATCTTAACCTCTATAGCTCTGAACTGGACCAAGTGTCCTCATGGAGTCAAGAAAAGGGGTGAAGAAGGAGGCAACGTCCTATTCTGCCATTTAGTTGCTAGCTCAGTGGTTGGCACACCTGTGAATTCTCACATTGTGGATATCTGGACTAGGAATGCTTAACTTTCTGGCTCGCTGCCCACTGCTCAAATTCTCAGTCTTGATTTAGGGACTCTGTCCTTACCCTGCTTTGGAGACATACTAACCGTGGCAGTTAGTAAGCTAAACGATGAGTTCCCTGTGTTATCCAGTAGGAAATGAAGACAAGAGGTTTCATGCTTGTTCCTCAGTGGGTGTTTGCTTAGAGAGACTGGGTATGTCCAGCCAGGATGGATCCATTCCCAGGGCTGGGTGTTTGAGATAAGACAGTCCCTTGAGCCAGAAGAGATTCTGTAGATGCAAAATTGGGCTGAGGCTTCCCCAAGGGAAAATATATCACTGCTACTATAAAGATCTCAGCTTACTCTTTTCAGTGATTTATATACTGCTAGTGTATAAACCTTTTTGTCCCTCTATGAACTGTAAATGGTAGCCACATTTTTTTTCAGATATGACAGTCTTATGCAGTAGGCTATTTTTTTCCATTAGAACACATGCCATTAAATCCATTTTCCTTTCTAGTTTCTCTGTCAGTGCAATCTGTCTCTTTGCTTTGCTACAGTTAGTGCCACTATTAATTAATTTTACCCTTAATTCATACCTCATATATTTTTTTAAAGTAAATGGAGAGCTTGTAATGAGCTGGACTGACAGATTTTTAGATCAAAAGCACAGATCCTCAAAGGTACATGGGCACTTAATTACTATTTAGTTACCCAATTTCCATTGCTTTCAGTAGTAGTTAGGTGCAAAAATACCTTGGAAAATTGGTACTGAAGTTTAGATTCATGTATTAGCTACAGCATAAAGTTCTCATTGCTAGAACCATTTTGAGGGGTACTGTGTCTAAAGGTGTTAGAACATATCGCAGGCTCTCATAGTCCATTCAGTCACCAATCTTACTTCAAGTATGTGAGTACCACTCTACTTGTGAGCATAGCTTTGCAATAGGACAAAAGTTTCTACACAGCTGGTGGCTGAGCAGTCAGTTTCACCAACACTTCATATAGAGGTGGACAGAGTTACTTCCTTCCTTCAAAACCAATGTCCAGGTATACAAATCAGAATTTTCCATCTGTGATTAATTTGTATTCAAAATTATGAGGAGGTAGTGGAGTCTTTGATATTTATAGAGGACATATAGCTTGATCTGCATTTTGTCTTCTTACATTGTTTCCTGTGTATAGGAGAGAGAGCATTCATTCTGCTGATAACGGTTGTGTCTTTTAAAATACTGTGGTTGAAGCAACAACCATTTTTGTGATGGGCTGCAGCACTGCAGTATTTTCCGTTCTGCAGGATGGCATGCAGTGGCATGCTGCCTTATCCCTAAACAGCACAGCATGCCAGAATGAACTCACATTTAAGTGCAAGCTCCAATGAAGTCAGCCATGACTCTGAAGTTAAGCACTGCTCAAGTGCTCTGTTGGATTGGGTCAGAGTGCTAAGCATTTTTTCAGATTATATCTCAAATGTCTTAGCAGCCTGAGGACATCTACCTCATGCTCTGAAGCTGCTTACTCTCACACACTAGGTTACACTAACTAGTGATACTCAGATACTCCTACTCTATATAGGAACAGAGATAATAGAACCCCTTATTTATGCATCAGAGTTTGAAAAAACAAGCTATTCTCTTTCACAAAATTTTTCGTCCATCATCATTTAAACTGACATAGTGCAGTGTTTTGTATTGTTTCATAATATTGAACTGTAATATTTGTAATATAAAATAAAGCAAAATGCCCAGTGCATAAATAAGAATCATTCCAATGGAGCAACAGCTTTAGTGGAGTCTGAGTTGTCTTTATTCCACAGAAAAAGAAGCTGAAGTTAACTGCCTTCAAGTAACAGGGTGATGTAGCCCTACAGACATGCTGGAGCAGGCACTCTGCTGCTCTCTTCTTGCATTTGGGGTCATCTGCACCACTTAGCCTCATTACCACTGAGGACACGAGTCACGTGGGACTGACCAAGCACTCTCAGTTGTATTCCTCATCACCTGAAATGAAAGAATATTAAAGGAGCTTGACACTCTACTACAAAGGTCAACAAATAACTCTCAGTGTCTCCATATATAAAGCAAATGGCAGTGGACAATGGGCACAGCTTTGTCTCCGCTGCTGGTTGTAGGTTAAAACAAAGTGACAGGAAATAATGAGGTTTAAATTGGTGAATTGGCTTGTGTGTACTGGGGATTAACCTGTAATACACATTGCACCCAAATTACAGAACTTCAGAGAAGAGCAGCTTTAAAGCATTGTAGCAGACACTCTGACTGCAATGATAGCTCATTTACAGAAGTACTGGTATTCTACATGACTGTCCTTCCATCACATGATGAATTTAGATTAAAATCTTAAACTGCCTTGTAGTAAAATTGAGTGGTAATAGAAGATGAACACTGCTGAAAGATGATTTTAGTAAGGTGAGTGGTGGAGAAAGTGCATCAGCTAAGATCTGGTCCAAATGTTACATTTTTACTAATGCTTCAGGATCAGTATTTATGAATGAAACAAAGCACAAAGAGGCAAAGCACTTTGTGCATTCATGTACTTGTGCATTTTTTAAAAAAAGAATGGGATGAAATAAGTGTGCTCTTTGCATCCTTCCAAACACTGCCTATGACAATCCAGAAGTAGACTGCACAGAGAAAATGAGTGGAGTCATATGGACCTTTGTGTCACCATATATCTCCCTGTGATGTGATGAAGTACCGTGCAGTCGCTAACATGTTCAGAGGTTATAAATGGCCAGTAGTGAGTAGAGCAGCAGCAAGTAACAGAAATGACAGGATGTTCTGCATCCTCCTAATTCTGCTGCTATTTCCTCTTGCTCTTTCTAGTTATTCTAGTATGTACCTTTTTTTGCCCCAGGAAACTCAGCCTGAGCTCGCATGAAATGGGGCTAGCAGTGTGACAGCACAAGTGCTGTACACTTGATAACTTCAAGGATTCTTAGTCACAGGATTCAATATAAATTAAGCTGTAAATAAATAAGCACTCTTACTCTGGGAAAGATAAGATTCAGGTGAGAGAGGGGACAGAGCAATACAATTAATAGTTATTACACTAAACAACCTTTATCACCAGCAAATTATGTTATTAGGATTGAAGACAGTAATTTGAGCAAATAGTTCAATTCACATGCTTTAGTTAAAGTAGGTCCCATGAGTCTATTCAGTGTGCTGATAGAGGTGTACTCCTTGGGTCTGATAGTTCCTACTCTTTTGGGGGTTTTTTTGCCTTTTAATATCTTTATTCACCACCCTCACTCCCCCCGACCAGAAGGAACATGAAGTGACATCTAACATAGCATGGTCAATTCTAAGCATTTAAAATTTGAAAAGAGCACTCAAAATACCAGCAAGATTGACTTGTATAAAAAATCAATAAGCTGAATTATTTCCAAATCAAAATGTCTTCTGATTTTTCTGCATGTAAGTTTCAGTGTTTGATGAGGTTGTCTGTTAACCACAGTTCCTTGAAGCTGGCTCTAAACATGACAAAAGAATGATTCCTATTCACATACTCATATACCTCCAAAAGCTGAGACCCTGCAAAAGGCAATAGTGCTGTGCTAGTTCCTTGGCTGACTCCCCTTCTGTGCTCATCAAGCCTTCTTGAATCTATCCTCACTAATAGGGTACACTCAAGTTTAACAACACTTTATTTTTTAAGGGATTTTTTTACCACTATTATCCCTATCTTCAAAGTTAAAATTTTGCTCTAAGCATGCTTGCTTAGCTGAGAGCTCCAGCAGTACCTTCCTCATTGTCAGGGAGATATGCATTCTTTCCCTGCCCTCTAGAAGGACTCCATCCCTATTTTCATTTTTAAATTATTTGTTGCTTAATGAACAGTACCTCAGGCTGTCAATCTCTGAAAGAGGCACAATGTCACGGGGATGGAATATCTGCCTCTATGTATTTAATCACACAATGCAATTTTAATCAACCCACAAAAAAGCCTGCATTAAAATAGAGGACAGATCATGCTACAGTTAAATTGTGATTTGGCTGTTGAGATAAAAAATGGATATTAATGTTCATGTTGCAAAAGTGTACCTCACAGTACATAAATTAAATATATAAAGTTTGTTATTTTATAATACATCTGTCTGCATATTTTAGAGTATTGTTCTGTTTTATTACATTTCTGATCAAGTCTAATGCTCATTAAAAATCTAAAATGACAATGAAAAATTTTATATGGAAAATTCTTGTCCTCTATTACAATTGCTATCTGCTCCACTTTTTGGAAACCACAGCAAATTAGTCTTGGGCCATGGTAATCTTAATTATATCTTGGAATAGATGATGTTGGAAATATATTGAATAAACTCTTTTGGTGAGATTGCCTTTGCCTCTTAATTCAAAACCTCTATGTTCATATGCTTACATTATTTAAATTACAAAAGGCAGGCATCTGAAGAATGGGATGCTTTGTTGGGAAGTCATATTCATAAAAATTCATTCAATTGTGAGGGGGTCAAAAAAACAGCTGGCAAAAAACTGCTTGCTGATCAAAACGTAACATAAGCTGCACCATTTAATTTAGGCAGCAAAATGCATAGACTAAACCTGAAAGTTTTATATGATCTCAAAACTGTGTTTCTATGAATTTGGCATACTTTCAGTGAGCTAGCAGCTGTAACCCAGTTGCCATTCTAGAAAGTGACTCAAGCGATTCTGCAGATCGAGTGGCTGACGAGAAGGTGATAGACAAGAACATCACAGCTCCAACGCTTTTTTTTCCTCCGAAGTTGCTTCAAACTGAAACGTTGCCTCTGTACCCAACTATAAACTTGACCAAATTTTTATCTCTTCTCAGTTAGCCTGTAAGAAGTATAAAATAAAGCATAAGTAAGCATAATATGTCTGCTGGTCCTACCACTTTGTAAGGTGATTGACTGCAGACACCATAGCATTCACTGGGTGCTTGCTGTCCTTCAGTATTCCCAGAATGACAGAACTTCCAGAGCTGCTCCAGGAAAAGTGGTCGGGACATGTGCACATCTAGTGCAGGTGATACAACTGGCAGGTTCAGCTGTGCCACACACAACATGACACAATGATAAAAAAGGGATTGGTGACAGTAAGCACTGTCATAGGCTACACAAAGGGTCCTATTTCACTCCATGGCATTATGTTTTGTGAACTGCTCAAGAAAAAACAGAAGTTAATCAACTGCTCCAACTTCATCTGCTGTTTACAGTGTACAGGTGATATACGGGATACAAACCAAACTATATTGAGCAAAGCTGTTTAATCTTACACCTCCATTGCAGTGGTTCTTAGAATCTTTTCATGAAATTGACAGTGTTATCAGATTTGTGCAGGTCTTCTTTACTTCCTTCTTTTGCTAAATCCCCTTCAAAGACTGTAGAACATCTTAGTCTATACTCTTAAAATATTTTTATCTATCTAACCAATTACTGTCTTCTTAACTTCTTAAGGTAATTTCACTCCCAGAGACATATCTCCCTGTGCAATCTTTGTCACTATGCTTCCTTGAAGACATTCAGGATTCTAAAACATCAACTGCTTTCTCTTTGGTCAACCTAATAACAAACTGGCAGAGGGGGTCATGTGGGAGTCCAAACCCAACAGAACCACTGAGCCTAATCAGATACCTGAGGTTCAAAACTGTTCAACTCTTGCTACAATAAGACTCAAAGAGACCAGCCAATGCTATTCAGATCCAAGTAAAAGAAATTTTAAGTGTGGATTTCTAACCCTTCTCTAATCTTGGAGCAGTGTTTAAGCTTTAGAGGAAACTACACTTAATCAGACTGGCTAAAGGAAAACCTTCAACATTTGTTGCTGTTTACCTCATGGAGCACACCTCATCACATTAGGCATCACTGACATTCATCCCTGCAAAAGGAAAAAGTGGTGTCAGGCCCCAAATCACTGGGTAATTAAGAGCTCTGTGTTGGTGCAAGGCTGCGCCACCACAACGTGACCTGAAGCAGCTGTCACATCAGGCACTGTTAGTGAGGAAGGAACAACCTGCTCAGCCCCACCAGTAAATCTAGTCTTGATGTGACATCTGAACTTGGTTCAGATGAACTACCAGATAATGTCAGTAGTAATCATATCTCCACCACAAATTAAGGAACAGAGATCATTGTCATAAAAACAAATTTTAGGCATAACATGCCCCATACTGGCGAGATTTATGCCCATCCTGTTTAGAGAAAATTAAGGTATTCTGCTGTTCAAAGACAACGATTTGCCTCTTGCATTTTGTGAAAGAAAATTGAGGTTCTCTTTCACTGTGTAAGTCTTGATATTTCATTTCTCCCTTTAAGTTTCTTAGCCATTAGTAGTAATGTTTATAATTTTGATTAGAAATTAGGCATGCATTTTAATTTTTATGGAAGATATTTTTGAAAATATATTTCCTGCAATTCAGCAGGAATTTACTCTTTTCTGTAATAAAATTTAGATTTTTACTTCAGAGGGTGCTTCATTTACACATAGACTTTTCAAATAATGATAATATTTGGTTATGCCGCAAGACAATAAGGAAACAGAAGCAGAGATGACTGATTTCAGTCTTGATGACAACTGTATTTTTTTTCTTTTTATATTACAAAAACAACAGAAGAGAGGGGAACACATTTGCATTGTTAATGCAATTACTTTAAATTTGAGGGTAAATTATTTTTTTCATTTCTTTTTGGGTTTTTTCCTATGGAGAATAAAGGGAAAGAAGAAAGCTAATAGCTCTGCATCAGGGACAATATGAAAAATTTAGACATCTGCAAATCAATGCAGAAGATTTTTGAAAGCCTTACTGTAAAATCTGGAGCTAAATATTCTCTTACTATATACTTTAGCATAAATAGCACAAATATCTGAGCTGACCAACTAGAAATGGTCTGTTGTAATGACATTAAAGATTTTAGTCAGTCACACACTGACAAACATCCTTGAGGTAAAAATAAAACTGCCAGGTATACAAATATTAACCAAGAACTGTAACAGATTTTCTTATATTTTGAGAATGTTAAATTTTTTCTCACAGAAGGTTCCTGGAGCTCATTAAATACCTTCACTCACATTCAAAATTCCTTACTTGGGAGGAATTTTGTATAGCGATTAGAACTGAAAGTTAATACATCCATCTCGCTCTTTAAAATATACACTCGTGATTCACCTTCTGGAGCTGTTTGTAAAGATGATTTATGGAAATCCTTTAAAAAAGTCTGTCAGCACTTCATGCCATTGAAGATGCAGGGAGAATTCCATGTTTTCTCCATTGTAGGCTGAAAAATCTCTTCTGTTCCTTCAAATCATAAATTTCCTTCACCCAAATCAGCATTTACAAGTAAAGGGCAAAGAAATCCTTTATCTAAAGTAATCAGCCACAGACACAAGTTCCTCAGAGGAACCTAAAGATCTCCAGCATTCAGAAGTGGAGCTGCTTCTTCCTCCCATGGCAACTTTGCCCTGCAGCTCTGCACTCCAGAGTAGACTATACATGAGCATGTGATCAAAAGCGAACAGCCCAAGTCACTGTGTTAGTACCACCACCTGATCGAAAACCCCCAACTTTCTCCTATTTGAAATCTACTCAAAGGAGACATAAAACTGATCATAATCCTGAAGAGATACTGGTTATCTTAAAAAAAAAGTATCTGAAAAAAGTCCTCCTGAAGTTTTCAAAGTGTTTACAAAATAAATAACTGCTTAGATGCAACTGAATTAGCCTAAACAGCAACGCACTAGAACAATGAAAGGGATTGATTTGTTAAGGTATCCCTGTCTAGGAAAAAAAAAAAAAAAGGCTGTGAAACATATGCTTCATTTTAAACACATATGGAATTAAGCATGTGCTTCAGTTCTTTTCTGGGTCAGAACTAACTATTGAAAACTGTAGCTATGTAATACTTTGCCATGGTACAGTAGAATCAACTAAAATGTTGCCATCATGTTTTTTCATATGAATTCAATATCCTGCTTGAGCAGAGGGCTTGGATAAGATGACCTCCAGAAGTCCCTTCCAACCTCAGCCATTCTGTGATGCTGTGAATACTGTAGAGATGAAAGCATGTTACAGTTTTGTATTTATTCATAGCATAAACAATATAAAGAATTGTCATTGTTTACGTAAACAGTTGGGAAAAAAAAAAGAAAAATGTGTCATTTGGATCATTCATATTTCTTTATTCAGCTTTGATGGAAAACAGTCTATTTGAAATATTTCCAGCAACCATTTCAATTCCAAATGTTCAATGCAAAAACTTGGTATCAGAGCTCAAACACATAAAGTTACATCTCATTATAATTTAATATTTAACAAAGCTAATCACTTCTGATTTTTCATAATTAAGTTTACAAAAATAATGTTACATTTATAAAATAAATCAGCTTTTCCAAATAAATTACAGTGGTGTTCTTATTCAAAAATGTAATATATCGTACAAAATAGATAACTTTTTGTCAGATGAAATACTAAAGCATATTTTCATCCAGTACATTTTGGCAGTGTGTGAAAACATTTTATTGTACACTTTATATCTAAAGTACAGTGTTACAATGAAACCTATTAAGCTATTTATTCACAGTGATTATATTAAGCAAGAATGGCCAACCTGGGGACTACTTTTTATTTCCAATTAAATGTTTTTGGTCAGACCACTACTGCCATGTTTATGCAACTGACTTAATTAATCTGACCTGGTAAAGTCCTGCAGATCCATCTTGAGTCCAGCACTCTTTCTATGACAAGTCAATTTTTGGGCTGCTTAGCATTTCTCATGCATGATTTACCTTTGTGTTTCCCTACAGAGTTTTGGTGGCCAACTTGTAAAAATAGCACAGCACAGATTCCCCTAAAGTTAATGGCAAAATTTTGGTACTCTATTCTGTCAGAAAAATTCATACTAAAAGGGACTTGTAAAAAGAGAAAGGCATCGATAAAAAATAAACAGTAAAAAGCAAAAAGAAAAACACTCTAAAAAGCAAAAGGTGAACATTAAAGGCTACTACCTGCAGACTTTACAAAACCAACTATTTTTAAATAACAAAGAAACACAGCATCTAGCCAGTGGTAAGTATATTCTCACTGAAGCCTTTTGAATGTTAAGGTCAGCACAGCATTTACTGCATTGCATTCCCCACCTGCAAAACCATAACTGAAGAATCGTATCAGTTTGAACAACTTTTAAAAGCCAGAGGTTTAACTACACGATCTTTGGATGCTTTGATTTATGCATGTGTCTGGTTCAGGATGATCAACATCTCACCCTGCAGAATTTTTGACTTCACTATGTTTTCTCTTTGCAATAGTTCAGCAAACTGCAACATTTTACTCTTTTTTTCTGTATTTCTCTTACGTAACTTCTGGGAAGAAGGTCTACTTTAAAAGCACTAAAGGAAAATCATTGCTGTCTGGAATAAATAAAATGTGCAAAGTGATGATTTTCTTATGACATCAGTATTGTATAAACAGGTCACTTCATATATCATAATATTTTCACAAATTGTAAATAAGTTGTTATATGCCCGAGTATGCATGTGTAACAAAGCTCCCTTTATGCAGATCCACAGAGGGTCCAAATCTAGATGGGTTATTATAGACCCCAGACACAAAACTTAGTTAATGTTGCATTCCCCTAGACTGGAAAAGGAGGAAGAGGAGGAGAAGGGAGCTTGTCATAGTAAATCAATTCATCCCAAGCTTCTGAAAGCTCTTCAAAATCCAGAGGATGAGTATTTGGTGTGCTGGCTGTCTTCTATCTTGAAATACCGTGGCTCAAGCCAGGATCATCTGAAGCTGAACTCAGGCACATTGGCCACTTGAGTTAGCAAATTCTCCAGACACAGAGCTACCACATAACTACAACTTTTCTGGAGCTGAAGTCTGGAGTGATTGCTGAAACATTCATTCACAAGCTAGTTAGACAAATAAACACAATGACTACATTTACACTAGGTAAATTAAATAGTACAAAGTCTATACTCCATCCCTGAGGTCAAGTGACATGGTCTGGCCATATTCCTAGTTATACTTTCTGTGCTCCACATGAGAGGTGGCCATATCCAAAGCACATGGTGAAAAGTCCCTCAACTGGACCTGTTCCCAACATGTGCCCAGAAATTGCTATGGAGAATACTAGCTAGTCCTGACCAAAAAGCATACCAGTCCTTGTTCTCATCTATATTTAGCAATATATATGCTAGTACTCATGCCTCTGCACTGTCCAAATGACTGATATAGACATTACTGTGGATACAAATTTTAAGAAGTCCTCAAATATATTTGCCCATGGTATGCCCTCTGATTCATACAAACATATAAGCAGGGAGGATTCAACTCTTCTTTTGAAATTTTACTTGAAAGCAAATCAAAACTTTTTTGGTAATGAGTTCGGTATTTCTGTCCATTAAGTGTTTTCTACATTTTATTTGAGGCATGTCCTTTGGTTGGTAGCCTACTGTTTTACTATTATTGGGATCTTGGATTTTTGCCTGATTAACCCGCTTTTTAATGTCTACAATTCACAGCTAAACAAGCACTAACCAATTCTGTCACAATGAAAATATTATATACATATCTAAACCAATAATATTAAGACAACAACTAAAACAAGAAATAAAAAACTAATCTGTGCAGTTACAAGTTCTAAAAATAGTATCAACCTCTATAGGTATTTGTCAGACTGCAGTGTCCACAGTTACAGTTGTATGCAGCAGCCAGAACAGTGAGTATTACTTTCCAAATCATGAGGTGTTTCAAAATACACCCACAGTAGTGGCTGCTGAGGAATCACTTCCTTTATAGTCCTGAGTTTTTAAATGTGCAGGTGTCCTACCAATTTATCTAGTGCATAGGAAGGCAGGCAGGCAGGCAGGCAGGCAGGCAGGCAGGAAGGAAGGAAGGAAGGAAGGAAGGAAGGAAGGAAGGAAGGAAGGAAGGAAGGAGGCAAGGAAGGAAGGAAGGAAGGAAGGAGGCAAGGAAGGAAGGACAAGTAAGGCAGAGACAGAAACATTATCACAATGGTTTTTGTTTCAAAATTGATTGCGGTGCAATGACTGAAGCCTGATTTGCAGACATTTTATATTCTTGCCCAGACCCTTGAGGAGGGGAAGGTAATGGAGTTTCTGGAGTTGCTGAAAAAGAATACAGAAAGAATTACGGTTTTATATTCTGGCCCACTCGGAATACACATACACATACTACTGCACTGAAATGAAGTTCCGTTACATTTGGCATGCTGTGGAAATAGGACACTTTAATTATTGTAATTTTTTGTTTATTAAAAATTGTGCATGTGAAAACGATATATCAGGATGGTGCTGATTTTTTAAAAGTAGATTAGATTCAGGTAAAAGTGTCTTATTTAACACTGTTTATATACATACATTTTTAATATGAAATTATTTTAATTTAGTAATGTTGATGAAATAACTCTATGAGCACTGACAGGCCACCATTCTAATTAATATTTTTAAATATAGAAGTGAAATGTTATGACAGAAGGTTAACTTGCAATTACTTACAAATCTGTTCCGTATGTACAGGAGCAGACATGGAACTTATAAGGATAGTTTGGCCCGTTAATGGATCTTGGGCTAAGTGAGGATGTATTGGATGATGTAGATGACTGGCATCATTAGAAGTACCTACAAAAATAACATGAGCATGTAACAATTCAAAAGAGCATATCATTGCAGAGACTTATACTTCAGTAATTACATTTCTGCAGAGTAAATATTTTGCTTGGCAATCTGAAGAATTGCCTCTGGGTATTCATTAAACAATTTAACCAGACTTCAACCATGTTAAGCACTGTGTTTATTTTCACTGTTTTGATGGCATTAACAGTGGATTTCCTAAAATATTTGTATGGATTCTTCCTTCTGCCTACAGAATTGAATGCCTAGATATCCAGCAATGACTGAGAAGTGCAAAGCATAATCTGAGGCTAGAGGATTGAGTTAACAAGATGAGCAGCCAAGTCAAGAAGGCTTCAGCCTACAATTATATGACCCAAAGCTCAGCCAGCAAGGCAGTGGTCGAAGTGCTTGCTCACATCATGATTCCCTCAACATCCCAGTAGGCTAAATTCAATATAATATGGCATGTACAACATGGTAAATTTAACAAGTTGTTTGCTTACCTCCCAGTAACATTTCTTGAAGCAAACTGTCGATTTTAACAATTCCAAAGAGTTTAACCAGTTGTATTTGCTCAATCATTTGCCAAGTGATGCTTTGGAGTGTAGGCAGTAAAAGCAGAAGTTCTCCAAATCTTCCTCGGGAGTCATACTGACGGTCATTAATATAATCCTCTAAACTGATTTGGACTTGGAACCTCATGTTCTTAATCTTCACTGGATTACTCAGGCCTTTTGCATCTTAAAAAAATGACAAAATCTTAAAGTCAAGGCAGATTATTATTTGGGAGGAGCACCTCACTATTTTTCATTTTATTCTTTTTCATCCATAGGTAACATGAGCAGATGCTACATCAACAAAAATTACTTTCACGATAATCACATGCAAAATAATTCTGAGACATATTTTCAAAAAGGTACCTGGATCAAAAAACACGATCGCTTTCAAGCAAGCATACTCATTGTCATCTATTTGAATTTCCTGGAACGGTCGGACTAATTCATCTAGAATCCGATTTGCCACTCGGCTGATCTCTACTTCGGTACTGTTGCGATGGATTATGTAATTGTTGCCTTAAAGAGAAAGAATACCAACACATGGATTAATATAAAGGCTTTAATGTAATGTAGTAGACGAACCCCATTTTCAAAATACATTTCATTTTGCTTAATCAATTTTTTTCTTTTAGTATGTATTATTCAAAACTGTCCTTTGTAAAGAGTATGTGTCCAAAATATAGCTGTCACCCAGAAATAATCTGTGCATGTAAATATACCAACTCATAAAGATTCTGATTAGTCCACAGCTCTGATGTCCATATTTCAGTGCACAAGTATGGAGCAAGTCAGCCTTTATCTTTTCATAATAGATAAATATAATGGCAAA
Source organism: Lathamus discolor (assembly GCF_037157495.1). NCBI lineage: Eukaryota > Metazoa > Chordata > Aves > Psittaciformes > Psittacidae > Lathamus > Lathamus discolor. Next base: position 128,411,259 of record NC_088885.1, on the reverse strand, counting down.
CTCATCTTAAAATTTCTCCTTTCCCCATTAAAATAATATATTGCAAGTTGAATGATCAGGTTTTGTCAGTGGACAAAGAAGTTGTCTTCCAGAGGAAGCATCAGAAATGCTTCTTTTCCCAACAGATGCTTCTGTAATTCCTAATCAAATTTAAAAGCATCTTAAATTTTTCAGTAAAGAATGAATTTGCCCTGCTCTTTTAATTTTAAATTGCCATTTTGGGGAAGTCTCAATCATGGCATCTTAACTCACCGTATGGCCAGAAATCATCAAATGTAAGAGGTGAAAACACTGTGAAAGCCACAGAGCTTCCAAAAGCAATCAAGCAATTTATGAAAGAAAAGCTGATGCTTGTATCACAAGAGATCTATGCCAAAGTGACTCATAAGTTTTACAGATATCTGCCTCTAAGTATTAGAACCTAGCCTTGGTGCCCCAAATTTTTTCTTCTTTTGGTATAAATTCTGATGCTGGTGACACTGACTATAATTGTCTAGTTATTATTTTATCATTATTTTCCTTATTACCTACTAATCCCAATAAAACTAAAAACATTTACTTTTAATTCCAGTAAAGGTGCATCTAGAGAAAGAACTAGGTTAAGAAAGTAATTTGTATAGTTTTTAACTTGAAAGGGCTGACAATGAGAGTAATATATCTCCAGATATTGTCCTGCTTGTCCTTTTAATGTTATGATATGCATGAAAATAAAGTAAAGGTGTTTTAGAGCTACAAGAAAGCAAGCCCAAAGAGGAAGGAGAACAAATAGTGGAAAACTTCCTTTTATCAATGAAGAAAGTAGTTTGAGTCTATATTCCACATAGTCTCACCTCACATAAAAAAGACCTGCCCAAGAAGACTTACACATTTTCTCACAAAACAGTCCAGGTGCTGCACACGTTTCATGATGCCATTTTTGGGAGGGTATACTTCAGCACAGAGGACTGCTGTGTCAAACAATGCTAAGAAATGCCTCATCATGTCATTATGCATACAGGCACACATCTTCCTATTATGGTAACTCTCTGCTGTGTGGACAAAGGGAAGACATGTTTCCACCATGTGATGATGTCAGCTTCCCTAATAGCCATAGTCTCTTTAAATAATCCAGTGATTGAGCCATTTCAAATGACCAAGAATATACAGGCAGGACTCCTTACTATGTCATGGATGCACCCATCTCCTACACGGCAGGGGACAACAGGCATGCTGTCTGCATGATGGCCATGTGGCAGTTGTCAAGGCAGCAGTGAGAGGGCTCTTGGAAAAATGAGCTGCAGGTAACAGGCTATCCAATTTTTCTAGCTTGTAGGGTTTCTCTGACTATGTCTGAAGGGCTCTTGAGAATGCTCCAGATAAATAGCTTTTATGAAGACTGAAATTAATACATCGGCACAGGTTGGTTCCTCCTCTCTTAAGCAAAGGTGGTTTATGTTGTTTGGCTGGTTGGCTCGTTGGTTGGTTGGTTTGATTTGTTCTGTGGGGTGTTTTATGGGACAAAGACGTAGAAAAGATAATAATGTAAGGAGACAATTTGGCATGAACTCCCTTAAATTATGGTTTTCTAGTATCCAATAAACCTTTAGCCATAGAAACTCACAGGAAACTATCCACCTGCTTTAGCTGGAATGAGGCATGTGACATTATGTCATTAATAGCTATTTAGCATTCACAGAATGCATTGCTTTGATTGTGCCAGAACAGCTGTTCCACTTAAGTGATTACATGGTTGCTAATGTACTATAACATAATTATTATTAATTAAAACAAAACCCAATATTTACCTAAAAGTAAAATGTCCTTATATGCCATGGACCGTTTTGCTGCCCCAAGCAACAGGTGTTCCCCAGCATGTGCTCTTAGCAAGGCAACCTCAAGGAAAGAACAGCAGACTCATTAGAAGATAAAGCAGTAAGTTCCAACAAGGGCAAAAGAAATAAGGATACCTATTATCGTAAGTTTATTCAGCTGCAGGTATATGTTTAAGACTGTTAAGATTCTGATGTAAATTGTAAGTAAACATAAAAACCCTAACACTGAGCTTTAAGCAACCTGGTCTAATGGAAGTTGTCCCTGACCATGGCAGAGGGGTTGGAACTAGATGACCTTTAAGGTCTCTTTTGACCCAAACCGTTCTGTGATTCTGTGTACTGTTGCACACTATAATTAAATTGTCAGCCTCTGTCACCTGTAGCATTTGGTCTAGATTTTAAACCTACAGGTCTGCAAAATACTTCTCAATAAATACAATGCTTGTATTTATTTCCTAATGACTATTCCCTTAAAAATTTTTTCTCTGGAATTTTAAGTTGACACTAAAGACTCTGGTGGGCTGGAATGAACCGTTAGAGTAAATTTGGCAATATCTATATATGTATATATGTATACATATGTCTAGATATATATCCATACATATATAGATATATGCATCTATATATATATATATATAGTAATGAAACTATATGTTTCATTTTTCTCACCTTGAATAAAAAATGTATGCAGCATTTAAAAAAGCTTTTTCTTCAGCAAAGACAGATATACTAAAACATACACTACTGTCAGCGAAGAAGAAACCTGATTCATACAAGGAAGGCACTTAAAAATGTTGTCATTAGTTTACTCTTTGCCAGCTATTTACTTTCCTCTGTTTTTTATGCGTCTGTGAAACTTCAGCACTGGCCTCTGTTTCCTCAAGGAACTCCCCTCTTGGCAACTAATTTTTTTCTTACGAATCCAAGCCAATACTTTATGAGTGATGTAAAGGCACACAACATCTAGGAATACTTAATGTGTTAAAAACTTTTCAGGCTCTCAGTAGAATTAACTTATCTGAGCTGGCCTGCTCTATGCTTTGTAAATCAGGCTGATTCCCAGATCAGGAATAATTTTTTCAAAACCAGATGTTTAGTTATTTTATAACTAAATGCACAATGACCCTTAGAAAGAGGCTATCACAAATGCAGAAGTGTAATTTGTTTTCACTCCCAATACCTTTGTGACTACACTTCCAATGTACTTAAGGTTCTGCAGTATTTCTCAGTGCTCTCCAAGCACTGCATGGGTGTTTTCAGCCTCTCTTTCAAAGCCGTTGCTTGTTTGTTTGCTTGTTTGTTTATTTGTTTTTAATTTAAATACAGACAGGAACTTTTTAATGAGATCTGATCCCTTCTCTTTTCCTTCATGCTATCTTAACAATAACACGAGCAATAGTTTTGCTTGCCTTTGCTGCCCTTGAGAACACTAAGCTCATATTTTGATGGGCCTCCAGTGGCCTGAAACACCTTCATATTCCTGAAGAAAACTTTTATGAGGCATGACTCAGTTTGAGTCTCAAACCCAAGGATAACCTAAACTTCCTTTCAGGATTCTGTTCAAGAGACTGAAGGGGCAAAAGGAGAAATGAGACAATTTCACTTCAAATGTTGTTTTCAAGCTGAATCAGATTTTGGTGGACTGAAATCAAGAGATCCTGAACCACAAATTAACCTCCTGCCCAGGCAGCTGGTGGGAGAACCACAATGTGAAAACACTGGTTCTGAGTGTGCCAGCACAACTTACTCTGAAGCCCTGTGTTATATTAGGATATGTTACAGATGAGATGATAGATGAGACCTGTCATAAAAACTCTTAAGAATTTTCAAGGTTTGATGCGTTTTTCTTCTGTACTCGTTATATATAACATATATGAAATATTATTTTCTATAGATTGATATCAGTATGTTTGGCATTTGAGATTCTAACAACGTTTATATTTTGCAAATAGAGAAGATCTACTTCAAATTAAATTACATGCTGTCTTAAACCATATTACAATGAAAGGTGGACATAAAATAAACACTTTGCAAGGCATGCAAAGCATGTCTTCTTTTAAAAGTTTGGGTTGTTATTTTCTATTTTTGCATGCATGTCACTATCTGTGTTTCCAAATGAATACAAAAAATGCAAAGCACTGAAAGACATTCTGTTTTTCTGCTTTTGTTAATGTGATGGACCCACATCAATTTCATCTGGGTTTTTTTAATTTTTTGTGGTGTTGCTATTTTAAAACTTGAAAAAAAATTAAGATGGTGGGTTTAGCATGCATCCCTATTTGATCAGAGAAAAAAATGAGCGTATAATCATAATGTTTAAATATCACAGAAATAACAGGACAATAATTAAAGTTCTCTCTTTGGTCTCTTCTTATACCTGGTCATCCAGTGGTAATTCACAGAAGCCTGGAATATATTTAGCCCATTCCACCAGGACCAAAAGTTGTTGCTTCATAGATTCACAGACATCACTAATACCAGCAATTTTCTTAACATTTATGTCAGTGCTAGCACCAGGACTGGAGATTGAGATCTAGCCATAGTGAGAGGAAAAAAATTAACAATGTTAATTTTCATATAATTCCATTTTCACTGGTTCAGAGCATACTTAAGAAAAAATCACAGCAGTAATCAGGCATACCCTTGAGAAGTCCCTTGACCATTAGTCTGCATGTAAATTATAAAATTTCATTTCTCACTATTACCAGCGTGTATTACAGTATATTAAAAATTACACTATTCATATCATGATATAATATCTTCTCATTCCAAAATACTATTTTAAAATATGCCAAAGTCTATTTGTAGGGGGAAAGTGAAATGAAATCCTTTGAAATGGTTGATATTTACTTCAGAAAAAAAAAAGAAAGAGCTCATAGGTGCATGCAGCAACATTAAGGGCAAAGAAAGAGAGACATAAAGGGGTATCATGTTCTTCTAGTGAAAAGTTAAGTATCATTAAGTTTAGAAGGTAAAACAGGGGGATTTTAGTGCCTGGAGGAGAATGGTTTGTAATGATAAAGCAGCAGTATATTCAGAGGCCTGAGAACATTTCAGACTAAATGTAAAGGATATGAGTGTGCATTAGACCACCTGCAGTGAACAGTGTTCTGTGAAATAAGAAGAGAGCAGTATCTTTCTGGGCCTGAAGCTGGGGCACTTTCGCATAATTGCTGAGCCAAATCCTGAAATTCTTAATGTCTTTTCAAGGAAATGAACAAAACCAAGCTTGCTCTTCAGTCAGGCAGGGAAGACAACTTAAGATAAAGCTGAGTCTGAGAATAAAGGTAAGTTTATAGCTGCTATCATACCAGGATAAAAAAGAAAAAGATACCAGAAGAAGAAGACAAAGAAGAAGATGAGGAAGAAAAAGAAAAGAAAAAGAAAAAGAAAAAAAAAAAGGAAAAATAAAGAAAAAATAAAAAGAAAAAAAGAAAAAAAGAAAAAGAAAAAAGAAAAAGAAAAATTTAAAAGCAAAAGAAAAAAAGAAGAAAAAGAAAATTTCAGGATGGCGGGTACTATTTAGGTTGACTCCTACCAAATCCCCTTCATTCACAGATCCATACTAAATCTCCCAGTGGGATTTGTGGTGAAACACCATTATCCTTGCGTGTTCAAAGCGAGTTGTACTTCTTGAACTAAAGCTCAGTGCTTCCTACATAATTCAGTAGTCTAAACCACTGAAAACATCTTAGATATCAATGGCAGCTAACCAGCTGAATACTAGTTCTCAGGGAAATACAGCAGCTAGGCCGGTGAATAAATCCTCAGACACGTAATTCAAAGGCTGTCATGTAGGGAAAAGGTGAGAGGTATTGTCTTTTTGTAGACAGCACATTTGTGAAATCCGTGCTGTAATCATGAGCCCGTTTCTGGCGTGTTCCACAGATTGCCAGAAACAGCAGTTAAAAATACCAAGTATCATTCAGGTGAGAGATACCAGAATGATTCAGTCTGGGAAACCATCAGTACAGAAAGACAGTAAAGAAATTCAACATATTTCATTTTTTTTCCAGAAGAGTATGAGTACTTACACAAAGAAGAGAGTTCTGATAGCAAGAAGCATCCTGATCTACCAGAAAAAGATAACATCATGCACCAACTACAAATTAATTCAAGAAGGAAAAAACAGGCAGATTGATTAACTGTTACACTTAGTAAATCATGGACTTAATACACTGTCCTTTGTTTAATATCTTTTAACCAAAGCTATGGATATAAAATACATGTTATAGAACAAACTATAGAATCTACTGAAATTACTTAGTGAGCTGCTAGGGATTCATGTGATGACTCCCATGGAGTTCATTATGAACTCCTACGGTTGCATCTCCTTACAAGAATATGAAGCTATAAATTTCTTTTTCTATTTCTGTATTGCTTTAACCTCCTTGTCATTTCAGGGGTGAAGCACTGAAGTCTCTGGCTTCATAGAATCATGGACTAGCCCAGGTTGGAAGGGACCTCAAAACATCACCTCATCCAACCTTTCATTGTAAAAGAAGCCTATATGAGATTATCTAGCACCCTGTCCAATCACATCCTGAAAATCTCCAGTAATGAAGACTTCACCATGTCCCTGGGAAGGTTGTTCTAGCGATTGATCGTTCTCACTGTAGAAAATTTCTTTCTTACATCAAGATGAAATGTCTCCTGGTGCAACCTGTACCCATTAATGACCTGATGAACATGATGATGTAACACTATATCCCTATTGTCCTGAGAACCATCAGACACACATGCTTTTACTCCTACAAGAGTCCAGCGTGTCTCTCTCAGATTCACATAATCCTAGAAGCTCCTGGGTCTGAGAAAATTTGTAGTTGGATATGTTCCCCCTAGAAGGGATCTTCAGAGACAAAATAATTATTTTCCTAATTTCAGTATGATTTTTTTAAAAGGGATGAATGCCACCTTTTTCCTCATTTCACAGCTGAAGGACATGGCCAATGATTTGTGACACTACTACACCCTCCAAGTCTCTCCTCAGGACTGAACTCATCTTACAGACCAATACAATCAAGGATAAAATGAGGACTTTAAAGTCTTTACTTTAATATAACCTCTTGGTCTTTAAGGCCATATACAAAGAGTGTACCTTTGTATATGCCTGGCATAGTAGGAACTATTCTCTCCCACTACAACATACCAAATAATAAGTAGAATAATCTTGTGTACATACACAAGGTGATGTTTTAGGCCAGGAATCTACCATCTGAAAAGAACTTGGTGGCAGCAAGAGCTGAGGATGTGATTCTCTTTAAGACAGCTTTTATTCCTGAGTTGGCTATACCAGTTGGACATGATTAAGGACTAACTCGGACAAGCACAATAAGCAAGTTCAAAGAATTACTAAGGAGGCAAAAATAAGTATATTTTTTCATACTGTATAGGTATGAAGGTAGGAAGGTCCATTACGTTAACCTAGTCTGCCCAGACATGAAATATGTGCCAAAGACTATCACCCAGTAATTCCTGCATCAATTCTTTACAGACAGTTCCACCCTAAGAAAGATCCTGATAAAGGATGAGATTATAAAACATTTGGGGATGTATAAATCAGCATGAAATCGTAAAGGTGGCAGTTAAATTCTACGTAAGGAAGTAAGAGGTGCAAGAGTGCGGAATCAATGACCATGACATATCTGAGGTGCAGAAAAGGACTGGAGACTGTTCCCTTCAGCAATTGATTGCACAGGGGAAAAGAAAAGAAAAGAAAAGAAAAGAAAAGAAAAGAAAAGAAAAA